>NC_143018.1:47042811-47214561 GCF_055824585.1 Amblyomma mixtum
GACGGTGTCGATATTATTTTGCTTGGAGACATGAACGGCCACATCGAGGATCTGGATGGATACACAGATTGTAACGGGAAGTTAATGCTAGACTTGTGTGAGCGGCACAACCTTGTTATTGTCAACAGAGAAACTAAATGTGAGGGACAAATCACGTGGGAATCCCGTAACAGGCAAACAACCATTGACTACTGTCTAATGTCGCAATAATGGAAATAGACGAAGAGGGGAAGGACAGCCTAGGAAGTGATCATAAACGTATTAGTCTACAGTTGGGAGCCCGTCAAAAGAGAAATGCAACGAAGTCCAAAAGACAACGCAAAATTAAATGATGAACAAATAGCGCTAATATCAGTAGAAGAAGTAATTGAGAAACGCCACATGGAAAATTGGGATTATAATCAGTTGGAACTGCTCATCGCTACAAAAATGACACAAGTGAAAGGAGTTAACCGCTGGAGAGGAAAGAGGAAGCCACGAAGCTGGTGGAATATGGAAATTAAGGAGGCCATCGAACAACGACGGGTGGCTTCAAGGGAACACAGAGAAGCAAAGAGGGCGCAGTTATCTGTAGAGGAAATAGGAAAAAAATGGGAATCTTGTCGACAAAAGAAACAGCAAGTTCAGGTCCTAGTCCAGGCTAAAATAAAGCAGTCCTCTGATAAATGGCTGGCTGAAGTTCGCGAGGCAAATAAAGGGGGGCCAAGAAAATTCTGGAACCATATAAACTGGTTGGGAAAAACAAATCAAAGAAAGCAGGAACAGATTATAGATGCTGAGGGAAAATGTTTGGAGGGAGACGATGCTGTGGACTACATTACGTCATTTATAGCTGCGTCTTTTAGCGACGCCAATAACACAGGACAGCACAAAAGAGAACAGCTTAGAACTGACTAGTCTTAACTGGGAAAAGGCGGAAGCGAATATTCCTAAAACCACATCCGCAGGGATAGACGAAATTCCAATTAAGCTGATTAATGAACTTGGCCCAAGAAGCAAGGACGCGCTGATAAAAGCATTGGAGGCAGTCATAACAAATCAGCAAATTCCGCGCAGCTGGAGACAGAGTAAAATGAATTTGATTTATAAAGGGAAAGGAGATAAGATGACCATAAAATCCTTCCGTCCGATTACGATAACATCTGTTATGTACAGGCTGGCAATGCAGGCGGTGAAATTAAAAATGCAGTCATGGGTAGAAGGGAATAGGATACTCGGAGAACTTCAGAATGGGTTCAGAAGGGGTAGGCGGTTAGATGATAGCCTGTTCGTGCTTACCCAATGCATAGAAATAGCTAAGGCGGAAAATAGACCTCTGTTTATAGCCTTTCTAGACATAAGCGGTGCATACGATAACGTGAACAGGGAACTCCTGTGGAGCATATTGAAAGATTTAGGTATTGGTGATGAGGTAATTGATTTTCTACAGGAAATCTACCGAGATAATGAAGTTGAAATTACATGGGAAGGGAAAAAAAGTACCACAACTGTAGGGGTGCACAAAGGATTAAGGCAAGGTTGCCCTCTATCACCGCTGCTGTTCATGCTTTACATGATAAATATGGAAAGAAGGCTAGAAGAAAGTAATCTGGGTTATAATCTATCGTACAGATTAGGCGGAAATGTAGTTGAGCAGCGACTCCCGGGTTTAATGTATGCGGACGATATTGTACTGTTAGCAGATAGCCAGGAAGATTTACAAACTTTGGTTAATTGCTGTGGAGATGAAGGAGACGCTCTAGGATTCAGTTTTAGCGCAACTAAATCAGGTGTGATGATTTTTAACGATACAACTGATCAGGTGCTTACAATACAAGGCCACGAAATACCCAAAGTGGCCGAATACAAATACCTCGGGATATGGCTAAACGAAGGGCAGATATACACGGAAAAGCATGAACAGGCTCTTAGGGCAAAAGGACGAAGAGACGCCGGGATAATGAAACATAGGGCATTATGGGGGTACAACAAATATGAAGTACTAAGAGGTATTTGGAAAGGAATAATGGTGCCGGGACTTACTTTCGGCAATGCGGTTCTGTGCTTAAGGGCAGAAGTTCAGTCGAGATTAGACGTAAATCAGAGAGCTGTTGGAAGATTAGCACTAGGTGCCCACGGCAAAACCACAAACGAGGCAGTACAAGGGGATATGGGCTGGGCATCGTTCGAGGCACGGGAAGCTAAGAGTAAAATACTATATGAAGAACGCCTGAGGAAATTGGACGATAACAGATGGGCAGCTAAGGTATTTAAATATTTATACAGAAAGAACGTTGACTCACAGTGGCGGAAAAGAACTAGAAAACTAACCAGTAAGTATGCCGGTCATGAGGACGGAGAAAGAAAGAGCATTAAACGACAGGTTAAAAACGCGGAAGTTAAAAATTGGATGAATTCAATGGAAAAGAAACATAGTGTAGAACTATATCGATTCTGGAAAAGGCAGATCAGGAAAGAATTTTTCTATGATAACTCAAGAGGCAGTGCCCTACTTTTTGAAGCTAGATCAGGGTGTCTTAGAACGCGCAGCTACAAAAAGAAATTTAACGAAGAAGATGACACATGTGCAGTGTGTGGTAGATCTGTGGAAACAATTGAACACCTCATAATAAAATGTGATGGTATCCATCCGGATGTCGATGCAGGCACAGTCACTCTTTCTGAGGCCCTAGGGTTTAAAGATAACAATGGTCATGTAAATAAATCTGCAGTGGAAATCAGCAAAAAGCGATTGGAGGATTGGTGGCTGAAAAGCAGAGATGTGGCATAAGATTAGAATAGTAGGAAACCGTAGGCAAAGTTGATGGAGAATCTTAATGAGAATTGCCAACACAGTAAAAAAAATAATAATAAATAAAGAAAAGCTGAGCATGGTGGCAATTGCCACCACCCCGTTTCAAAGGGGGCGCTCCTATCCATCCATCCATCCATCCATCGTCTATTAGCCACGCGTTCCCACTGCATCCTAAACTTGGTTTCCCGAGTGGGTGGTATGGAGGTGATGGTATGAGTATCTGACAGGACTCGCCCGTTTTCGCGGCCTACGCGTCACCGAGCTCTGCAGACGTTCCACGTAAAGTTGCTGGATAAAGTGTTGGTGTAGCGAATGTCCTAACTGCGAAGCATGTGTGCGAAAAGCATTTCTGCAGGGGTTACGTCAGCAAGACGACGTCTGCTGTGCACGATTTCGTCGTGTAAGCCAGCGCAACTTGTGCTGTTTGTTCTTTCATCGGATGCAGTTCCAGGAATTCTTCCGAACTGTCCCTGTGCATTTTAAAAAACCACAGCTTGAGTCTCTTAGGAACGTTAATTCTCAAGAGACCATGAAACCAATCAGGTATCGCAAATGTTTTGGTTATATCGCTGGCCAGCAAATGCATAATATCAGTATTGTTACTATCGATAGTGTTACTAGCGATAGTACCACTATCGATACCAAGACTATCGATAGCGGTACTATCGCGAGTAATGCTATCGATAGCAACGTTATCGATAGTAATGCTATCGATAGTAGACTATATCGATAGTAGACTATATCGATAATACTATCGATAGTATATAGCACTATCGATAGTTTATTTACACTATCGATAGTTTCAAAAAAACTATCGATACTATCGATAGCCAATTTTCCGATAGTTTTGCATCACTAATTTCCGCTCGTTTCCTTTTCCGCCTTCTTACCGACGAGCAACATTTGCTTGTTTTTCCTAATTAACTGACCGTTAGACATGACTAAACGTTTAGCTGTGAGTATATGCGCTTTAAAGAATTATTCTTTAGTTCATTACTTTTGAAACAGATTGCTGTGCTCGGCTTGCAAGATGTTACACGGCGCAAATGGCCCTAACCCGCTCACCCATACAGCCTCACCGCCATAGCGGTCTCTTGCGGCTTCACCGCGTGCAACGGTTACGTGTGTGCGAAGGGAGGGTGTACTGCGCATATGTCTCGACTATAGAGTTACTAGAAAATATTCTAGTGACTGTAGTCCCAAGGAGGAAGAGCTAAACTTTATTGAAGAGGTTTTAGGTGCGGGTTGGGGCGTTCCCCTCCCCGCGGTCGACTATTTATAGTAGCTTCATTTGAATTTGCCGCGTTTTGCGACGCTTGGCTTTTCGCCATCGCACTAGACCGCTGACAGCCGCTGACTGGGCGATGCTAGCGTCTCCTTACCTCTGGCCCGCATTGAGCAGATTGCCGGGAAAGAAACTTCCGGATTTAACTTCGCGCGGCTTTCAAGGAGGGATTGATATCGCTTGCCAAAAACCTCAAGAAAGATTTTCAGTTCAGAAAGACACGGCGCACGTGGACGTGGCAGAACATGTGACAGAGACGCCTTTTCCCTGGCAGTCGTCGATATCACCGAGGTTCTCCCCTTGCACCGGTGTCGATCGATGAAACAAAATTAACGGAGGAGGCTGAAGTTGCTGCCATAGCTTTAGCCATTACCTCCACCACTGCCAAATACATCATCAGCGACTCAAAAACCGCAATTCGAAATTTGGCCAAAGGAAGGGCCCACTCCGCAGCCATCAAAATCCTACAAAAAATCTCAAATACCCGCCAGATCACACTGATCTGTGTCCCCGCCCATTCGGACCATCCTGGAAATGAGGCGGCACATCAATTTTCCCTAGGATTCGTAGTTAACCGGGAGGTGCGCTACCCCGAGCTCAGGTCGGCCAAGGAGCGAGTGACATCCTTCAAAGAAATTACAACCCAATTCAAGAAAGAAAGACAAATCTTCCCAGAACCCCATAGATCTCTGAGAAAAACACAAGTCAGTTGGCGGCAGCTTTAAATAGACACTTTCTTTAATCCGTACGTATATATTCCATATATGATTCCCAGAGCAGTTCAGCCTTGTCTGTTCTCTCTGTGGGCACCAAAAGGCAGACACACCACACATCCTATACACATAATCAAGACAAGCCATCGAAGAGACTGCAGCTCTCTACGCAATCTCAATGGGAGGCCACGCTGTTCAGCTCTGACCCGGAGGTTCAACTCAGCGTCACGAAGCGGGCCGAAGAGGTCACCGAACGACATCGTCGGTCGGTCACCTGGCGTCCGGCCTTGAAGAGGAGCCCACAGCGGGTAGTGCAACGCCACCCCCACCCGCGTGTAAGACAGTTAATTTTAACAATGGTTAAGTGGCGCTTGGAACAGACCACCGCCACAAACCTTAATGAAGCCTGTCTCAACCATTCTCGTTTTCGGTTTACCTATTTACCGACTTCACTAATCGGAGTTGAGATTTCTCTATCAAACCCGACAATAAACACCGCGTAAGGCGCCTTCGCACAAGAAAGTGTTTCACTAACGTGGGTGACGTTTCAAAGAGGTGGCGTAGCCGCACTTGTGAGGTACGTATTCTACGCGAACATCGTATGCCGTGCATAAACGAATATACATCGGCTGTCTATAATCGAAAGTAGTTTCAAAGCAATATGGCTGTGCTTATAGATACGTTACCATGTCAGCGAGAAGCTTCCACACAGGCTTTCCCTCGATTTTTCCCCACAGGTCCCAGAGGGCGTTGATGACTCCCGCAGTGGCTAGATGGATGACCCCTTTTTCTGGACCAATCTGAAGCAATGAGGTGGTCCGGTCGACATTGTTAATTTGCGGTTGTGAATGACTGATTAGGCCTTTTTAACGTAACCGAGTTGTAACTTAATTTCCATTGGACACTGAAACTCTTTTGGACGTCCAGGGAAAGTATGGCACGGCCCACGGACGTCCAATGGAGTACGAGCGTCCATTGCGTAGCTGGTTGTGCTTCGCACACGTAACCCACAACACACTGCCATCATGGGCTTGGGCTCCGAAATCGTGGATTCGTGGAATCTCGGAGTAAACAAACGCACAAAGGCGACGCGACCAAGCATTGCGGATGTGGAGTGCCGCATTACTAATAGTTAACCGGTGCTGTCAATTACCTCAACGTTAAACCTGTGCAGCTTTCTGTCATGTATGCCTCTGGACTTCCAAAATGGCGACCGTGTTGATGCCAGCATAGTGCTAGGCACTATAATAGTGCACTACAACGTGCAATGTGTAAACCGTTTTGCAACTGACGCCACGCTGGTGCACAGTTCATAAAGGCTCCCAGTTTCTGCTATGAAGGATTACAGAAATAGAACAGAGAATCAACCTGATAATATAGGAAATAAAGGAACGTTCCCTTCCACGCGACCACCGGACGCCAGCTGAACATGTTGCGGCTGTACAATTTCTGGGAAACATGGGGATGAGTCTGGGCGGCATCTACATGACCACGGACAGGGCAGAGTTTTGCGCATTTGAGGGAAAGAGAGCGGAATAAGTTGAGGCCGGTGTACGTTGGTTGGCCGTGGTACACCTTGGTTTCCTTCTTACTAAATAGCAGGCTGTCTTGTGTATCGCCCTTCTCTTCCGCCAACATGGCTGCCGTATGACTTCAATACGAGCCATTTACAGAGTGTCCTATGTAACGTTACCTAATCTAAGGCACGTTAAGGTGAACAAGTCAGGCGATTTTTAAAACGCACTTGATCGGTGTGTGTATGCTGTTGCTTCTGTACATACATCTTTTCGTATAGTTTCGTAGTTCAGCGGGACGTGTTGGCGATGGCTGTGTTCGCCATATACCGGGTGTTTCAGCAAACACTTTCAAAAATTGTCAAAAGCAGGCTTTTTGGGTAAAAATATGGCTTTTGCGGCATAGTATTACCAGTGTCGGCGGACACCAGGAAACCTGTGAATCGTCTTAAGTAGTGTAAGCTGGTTAACTAATTTTTAATAACTTTTTAACTAGTAGCGTTAGCCACCTAGTTGCAATTATAGATTTGTAGCCGGTCGTCAGTAATAGCCATATCAGTTTTTATAATTTCGAAAACGCGAATACCCTCGCCGTTGTGGCTCGACAAAATTTGGCTGCATCGTGTGAAAATGCATGCGTTTTCGAAAGCATGCAGGCAAAGCAACCCCTCCAGTGCACGTAACTAGTAGAAAAAGCCAAATTTTGTCGGGCCTCAGCGCCAAGGCTAATCAACTGATATGGTTATTACCGACGACCTGCTACAATCTCTAATTGCAACTAGGCGGCTAACTCTACTATAGTTAAAAAGCTAATTATCAAAAATTAGTTAACCAGCTTACTACTTAATTAAGACGACTCACCGATTTTGTGGTGTCCGCCAACGATGGTAATACTACGCCGCAAAAGCCATATTTTTACCCCAAAAAGGCTGCTTTTGAAAATTTTTGAAAGTGTTCGCTGAAACACCCGGTACTGTTTTTCGCTGTTCTGTCCTTGCTGTTTCTTTCACTTTTCTGAAAATATTTAAAGGGACCCTGAAATGATTTCGTTGCGCATATTCTTATGCAACAGATATGTAGAGGTGGCCTTTGTAGGTATTCGAGTCAAATTTGAAAGCTCTGTGTGGACCCTATAATTTAGAAATAATTTTTAAAATCCCTGCTCGCAGCGCGCGTCCCTTCGATGACGTCAGAGGGCAGACGGGGCGGGCTTGAAGGCTGGGTCTTCTACCCACTGACGTCATCAGTGTAGGGAATGCGCAATGAGGTATGTCGCCCTAATTGGTTGCGAGCTACTGCGAGCAGCGATTTTTAAAAATTATTTCTAAATTCAGAGCTCTTGAATTTGAATACCCAGAAAGACCACCATTACGCATCTGTTACTCTAGAATATGCCCACTAAAATCGTTTCAGGGTCACTTTAATATTTTCCCTAGTGATATATTTCTTACATGGCGTCATTTTCTTCCTCACTTTCTTATCCGTATTCCACTGGCCGAGAACTGACTGCTGCTGCATGCGTCTATTATGGGTGGTACCACTGGTTTCAGTCGAGGGACCTTACTTTTTACATTTGTGTAATCTACTAAGTGCAGCACATAAATATTGAACTGAGAAAACTCGATCCCTTCTGAAAATAAGGTAATGTGCATGTAGTGGTATACTGTAGAGGTAGTGCTCACCCATCTCAGCTGGCTGTCACTGGTGAGCTTCCTCCAGAACTGTCCGAAGTTCGTGTATATGGACTCCAGCGAGACGTCCACCACCAGCGGAGCAAGGGCACGGACTGCGGCCACCACTGCGTGGAGCGAGGTTTGTTACGGTACTCCTTGCGCAAACGCGAAAGATATAAGAACGCGCGAAAAACTATTTTGTAGCGAAAGCTACATTGGCCACGAACTTGCGATTTCGCTGTGCTCCGAGGAGGCACAGAGACCGACCTTGAGCGGTTGCCTAGCAACCGCCGCAGCTGGCGGACGCCGTGCGCTCGCCGCGGCATCTAGCATGACGTCACACCGCACGCCTCGCCGCGAAGCGCAACGATTTCTTGTGCGCCGAGCCACGATGGCAGCAGTCAAGTGCGGCATCCTGGACCAAGGATCGACCACGGCGCCGGGTCACTTGAAATTTATTATCAATAAAGCTTTTTCCATCCATCCATCCATCGCCGCGGAGCCGCCGCTGCCGTTTGGTGTGACGTCACACCATTTGCCTCGTCGTTGCGCTCGCCTCCGTTCGCTTCGCCAACTGTGTCGCAGACTAACCTGAACTTGCAGTCAAGATTAACCAAGGCTAACCAAGCTATGCCTTAGCTTTCGCTATGTATATACTGGCATAGGCGAGCTAAGCCACTGCCAATAGACGATATGCGAAATTGCTTGGCGGTCTGGCAACACCGCGCCCACAACTTCCGGTTTCCATCTTGGCACGGTCGAGCTCGTCGAGCTGGTGCCGAGTTGGTTATATTAACTCTATGGCTGGTGCATCGTTTGCTATGCGTACTTTCTTCTTGCGAGTGGATTTCAACAGGCAAGCTTCAGCTGTTGCGTTGTTTTCACAGCTGATCTTTGACCAAATGTAGGTGCTTTCAATAAGCGCCAGCTTACTCCTACCGCGTCCTCAGCTTCGCTTGAAGCCTGGCGCTGATGATCGCAATAATCGGCACTCAAAAGTGGGTTGGAAAGTCGAACCGTGACCGTGTACTGTTGTCGTTTTAATGCTCGCATTAAGGCGCCAGTTCAAGCATCACGCATTATCATGGCTATTTTATTCCCATGTGGACGCGAATTCATCTGGTAGGGTAGCGAGCGGTTATATTGCGGTGAGTGCGCACGTGTGTTGACAAACTTCTGTGACAGTGCGAACTTTCGTTCGCGCCGACGCCAGGAGCTTCGTGCATTGCAGTATAATCAGACAAGACCCTCGACCAGCTGCGTAATTCGATTCCTTTACTGTAATGTGCAATGCGCATCCGCGGTTTTCAACGTCACCGTTTCAGAGCCCGGCGTCGGTTGATTTTCGCCACAATTCGTTGAAATCGCGTCCTGCTTAAGACGCAGTCAGTCGACATTAACAAGAGGAAAGTAGGCATGCACATATAATTCAAAATATTGTAAGCAAAGACGCAGCTTTTTTTTTTTCAGATAAGCACTGAGCCACCGCGGCGGCTTGATTAGAGAAAGATGCTACAGCTGTAGGTGCATGCACGGACTCGATACACTGGTCAAGCTGTGTGTGCAGGGGCGAAATTAGCATGTTCGGTTGCTTCCGAAACTTAATTAGCTTACTCCCAAACTTGGACAAATGGCTTTGTTGCGTAGCAAGCTGTTGGAGCTTGCCACAACGATAATAAAATCTGATGGCCTGAAGCGTTTTCAGAACACTGTTGCACGTACTTTCTAGCTTAGAAATGCGTCCCTCCTTCATAATAAAGTAGCTATATTATTCGCTTCTTTTTTTTTTAGATTTTCGTCGCCACAGATATCGAAGGTATAGGAATCCTCAAGAAATAAAGCATTCGCACCAGAGTTTTTATACGTAGGGTGTATTGCTTCACAGACTCCTTAACGCGCATAACATATGCGCATGGTCCAGAGAGTTTGCTCGCCCTTCTAAAACTAATTGAACACGGGAAAAACTTAACTGAACACGTAGCAAACTAAGCAGTAATCGGCATATGGTTCTTCGAGTGAACTTATTTCGCCACGGCACGAGCGATTGGCCCGCTCAAAAAAATTACCTTCTCTATTACGTTGTTCAAGTATGCGTCTATATATATTCACGCCCGACCGGAAAGTTGATAAATACACGAAATCGGCTTCTAATTTTGATCAGAGACAACAAAGGATGTGGTCCTTATCTTAATTTAAACGCAAATCACCTCGAGAGATTTGTCAAAAATCAGCGCAGAAAGCGAAAGCTGCGCACTGATCCGCGTGCTGACACATGATACCTCGCATGGCGTTTTGTGTTACTAAAACGTTGGAACGGAGTAAAAAAATAGAAAAGCGAAAAGCTGGAACGCACCTAGTTCTGGCACACATCGTAGTGTCTTTTCACAGTGGAGAGGGTAGCGCAACACTGCATCGGCATTTTATTTCCAAACAAAGCGCAGCCGTTTTAACCCAACGCTGGGCAGCGGTTTCGTTTTCTGTACCGTGCCAACATGGAGGACTTAGTTCTCGGAGCGCCGAGAGATGGCGCTGCGCATTTCGCATATCGTCTATTGTCACGGTCAGCCAGCCAGCTGGCTCTTGAGTTGCTCGCCTGTACAAACTGAATCCGGTGATCGTTGGCGCGTTCAAAGGGATCACCATTTTGTGGTTAAGTACGTAAAGGCCTGAAAGCAAGCTATAGATGCAAAGGAAAAAGATTTTGAGACGCTGAAGGGATCGATGAGCACGAAATAGAACTAGATTTGTGACATCTCAGGGGAAATCAAAGTACCATGGGCGCGGCATATGGAGCGCTCGCCGGTAAAAACTGCACCGGTAAAAATTCGCTGGTGAAAATACACAGAACACTCGAAGGATGCCTGTTAGCGAAAGATCGAAGCACTCTTGAACTTGAGTGAGACCTGTGTCACGCTGTCCTAAAGCGTTATCTTCTTCGGTTGAGACCCTGTTCAAATTATTGTTTTTGTAGTGAAAGCTACATTGGCCATGAACTTGCGATTTCGCTGTGGCAGTGCTCCGAGGAGGCACAGAGACCGACCTTGAGCCGTTGCCTAGCAACCGCCGCAGCTGGCGGACGCCGCGCGTTCGCCGCGCCATCTGGCATGACGACACACCGCACGCCTCGCCGCGGAGCCGCCACCGCCATTTGGTATGACGTCACACCGCTCGCCTCGTCGTTGCGCTCGCTTTCGCTACGTATATTCTGACACAGCCCAGCTAAGCCTCTGCCATTTACAATTATTACAGGTAATAACAGGCAATAAGCTACGTGTTCTAACAAAATAATGAGGCTATGGTGGACACAGCTAGTGTATGCTAGTTGAAAAAATCTTCACTGTAAGAGCAGTGGGAAAAGTTATGGGACACAGGGCGTGAAATATATTTGAAATGTTTCATATATAGCTATTAGTAAAATATTATAATAATGTTTATAAAACTATCTTGAATATTTGCTCGGAACACTTAACAAATGTTTTCGATAACTTGACATAACATTCAAATATAACAAAACTTTACTGCATTTTACACAACATTTTTATAACATTATTCTAAAGCTCGGTGCTACCTGGGCCCTCAGTTATGCAGCTGAATACATTACACTATAATTCCTGCCGGTCGCGACGCGGGAACTACGTGGCGTACACACAAATTAAGCAGTTTCTAAATCTTACCTATTTCGGTTCCCCTCCCAATGGTAAAAGTCAAGCCATGGCCTTGAAAATCCGTATCGGTGCTAATCACGATGTAGGCGCAGGAGTAATCAGGATCTGTATGCTTTTGAGGACAAAAGAAGAGCAAACATACGTTTTCTGTTTGTTGAAATGTGCGGCTTTTGTCCGGATGCATGGAATGATAGCAGACGACACAACAATGTTTTTTTCATTTTAAACAGTCCATGCAGTGGTCATTTTTTTTTTTGTGTTCGACATGAGTTCATCGAATTAAGATACAAGAAGCAAAACGCTCGTTTTAGTTAACAAATGGCCATGACCGATGCTGTATATAGTGCTTGAAGCAGACGAAAACCAGTTCAGACTTTCGTCCTTTCGTCGTCTGCACGCATAGCAACAGACAGCACGTCGCTTGTATCAACGAGGCCGTCAGCTCTCATTGTTGGGGGAGCAAAATAAATCTCCAACACTCAGCTGCTGAGTGATGATATGAAACGAGCACCTACCATTGCATCCGAGCCGTGATAGCCGAGCGATGTCGGAAAGCGGACATCACGAACGTCCACCTTGGTGACGCGGCCTGCGACCATTTTCTCTGCACTCTGCTCTCGTGGGAGTCACTGCATCTACTGCGACAGGCAGGCGCGCTTTGATACTCTTACCTCAGCGAAAGGCCTTTGCCCACGATTAGATACGACACCCTATGGCTGTCACTCGATAGCTCTGCAAAGACAACCGTATGTACAGAAACAAAAAAGAAAAGCGGACGACCTCATCTTGGCAACGGCGTCGTCTGCTAGCTTCTCGCGCTGCCTCCCCCTTCCAGATAAACGCGCGAGCCGTGCTTCTTTAGTAACGCCGCTACGAGCAACAGGACACTCAAAATAGACCTTGAAGATTTTGCGTGGCATGGAAGAGGCGTAAACACCTCTGTGTTGTTAACCCGAGGTGTTAAACAAGCGTTTCACGAAACAAACAAAACTCTAAAAGTAATGCCGCCATCGCGGTATGCTCGTCGCTGCTTATTCTGCCTACAAAGATTTTAATTGGTGGCGTGCATCTCACGCCAGGCATTCAAACGTGAATACGACGAAAAAAAATCTCGCGCCGTAGGCACGTTGTGGCGTCTACAGTACAATAACATTTTTTTCTTAGCGCTCGTATAACCAATTTTGCCTCGATCAGCTGATTGTTCCGAAAACGCGCCAATTTTCAACACTACCCGCGCTCCGGTTTCAGCCGAAGGTGGCAGCAGTCGGACGCGATCGTCGGGGGTCGGCAGGTTTTCTGTGGCGGGGTAGTGTTGTGAGGGTGACTCGGAGGCTTTTCGGGACGCAAGTGTGGTGTTCAAGAGTGTGTCGCGACGAAATTGTGCCCAAGGAGCAGCGAAGACAGCGGATCCGCCGCGAGAGCGAGCGGAAAGGTTTGCCCCCCGTCGTTGTCGTGGGCTGCCGACTCCGCGGCACCCGTTAGGCCTAGCAGTTTTACCGCGCTCTGGTTGACATGCTTCGCTCGCGAAATTGAAGGCCGGGCAACATGGTCAAGACGAGAAACAGGTCATCGGCGCCGGAGCCTCCGCCCAGGATTTCGACGCGAAGGTCTACGAGGGTCGAAGCCGCCGACTCGCACCATTCCGAGGTAAGTCCGGAGTCGGCGATCACGGGCGAACAATGGTCGTGCAAAGCGGGTCAAGAACGCTAGCCCTAACGATTGGCCGCAAAGGACGGAGTCTTTCCGCCTTTATTGCCGGTTTACGGGCGTCGCGCAGGCTTCCGAATACGATTTGTAATAATATAGTGTCGTTTCGGGTATGGTTCGTCCGGCTTTCCTTTTCGCACGGATGCGAACAGTGAGCCTGTGCAGGCTAGCGGTAGCGTGATACGGATAGCACCGGTGAAAACCGAGGTTTAGGCGTAAATTCACTATCAGTGCTTGCTGCCTGCGTTCGCTCTTTGTTTTTAGACGTAATGGCTGAAAACCACAGGTTATTTCAATCCGCATACTAGGCTAGTGCATACGGTATTAGCCGTTACAGCTGACCGGGTTACAAAGAATGCGGAATGCTCCGCTGCCGCCGATCTTTTTTTGCTCGTTTTTCTGTAAATCCGTTCAAAGCTGCACGGATTCCCGGCTGTAGAATTTTTTTCGAACGCTTTAATTGCCCAATTCCATTGTTTCTGCTGTAGCGAGCGCAGTGTGAAGGTCGCGAACGTAGTCCAATTTGAGCGAGTTGGCGACTTTCGTCACGCCAGACGGGCGAAGTCACGTCGCTGTCGGGGAACCCCCCGGCGCAAAAGTGTCTCAAGGCCGGAAACCGGGAACGACTGCCGCCTTCATTAAGCGCAGGCATCGTTTTCAATACGTGCGGCGTTTTGCGACCGCAAATCAGGCCAGAAAACGCCGTTTTTAACGTTTCCTTCGATCGTAGCACTTCGACCTTCGGCTACTGTTTACGTTCTCGAGACAGTCACATGGTGGACGCGAGCTGTTTTTTTTTTTTTTGCATGAGTCACGTGGTCGCCAGTCATAGTTGGGGGCGGTGGGGTCAGTGGAGGTCAGACGTCAACATTGGGTAATTCATTTTTTTTGTTCGTGTTTTAGCGTCGCAGTGAAAGCAGCGAAAGTAAGGCAGCACCGTTTTCGATTAAATCGACGAAGCGTGCGTCGCGGTAACGGTCTTTCATTGATTTGCGCGCTGTCGTTCTGATGTGCCTGGCCGAACGGCACGTCGTTTTCTTTTGAACCTTCCGAAAGCTGGCCCGTGTGTGCGTACGTGTGGTCTACCCTATCGACGCTAAACGCTCGCTCATTGGCATCGTAAGATTTCTGTGCTGAGCAGGTCGTCCAGTCCTTCCGCCTTCCGTTTGCATTTCGGTGTCAACCGGCCGCCTGTCTCACCTGCACGAGCCATTTTTTTTTTTTAATTGAGCCGTTCCTCTGTTGCCTATCACGCTGTCGCAAACTAACAGTTGTGTTTGAGGTTGATGTCACGTGGTTTGGTTACCAGCGAGAAGTGTGCCATTGCGTTGTGACGTGCGGCGTTTCAGAGTGCCTCGCTCGTTTCATGGGGAGGCTGGACTAGACACCTGCCGTGATTTTGACCTCACCCGAACGTTGCTGGAGGTTCTTTCTCGAATTTTACGTGCAGGGCTACCGAGGCTGAGGAATAGCTGCAAAAAACGCCAGTTCACTGCTTTGCAAGGCACTTGGAAGTGTTGGAGCGCACTGTAGAACTGGTTCTTTTCATGTCTAGGCCATCATAAAATTCTGGAGCTGGGCTTGAGTGGAACGTAATTTGGGCTAGTTTGTGGATAAAGAGTTCAGTGCGAACAAAATAAAAGCATTGGAGGGGATGACCATATTCTTTGTTAGCAGTAAACTCTCTCAAAGTGACAGAGCTAAACCGTTTAGCCTGCAGGAACTCTGGGCTAAGTGAAGTTTCGGGTCTGGGCTCTTGTGTACGGGGGTAAAAAAAATGGAATGCAATGTAAAAAAAATGAGCAAAGGAAGCGACAACTTACAGGCCTCGCTGTGCGCTTCAGCGAACTTGCAGGTGGGGCGGCCTGACTAGCACTGCCTTTGCGAGGACTGTCCGCTCCAAAACAGGCCCTACGGGAAGGCGCCAGATGGCAGAAATTTCACCTGTTGTGATGAGACTGCCGCTGCCACTTGTGCAGATTGCGAAAAAAAACAAAGGCCTGTTATCATGTGGAGCTGTAGAAGTGGGTACATGTAAGGGAAAAGAGGCGTGTCTACTGGCTGTTCTTTCGGAACAGCAGTTTGCAAGCTTAGACTGAGGTGAAAGAAATCCGTAAGCTGTTAGGGCACTAATGTGATTGAAAAAGTTGGGATTAAAAAAGTAAGAAAGCCAGGTGTCAAGAGAAAAAAAAGGGAATTCAGTGCAATGCGTCCCGTTGCCGCTGTATTAGCTTTCTGAAGCTGCTAAGCTAGTTGCTGAAATGTGGCTGACGCAGTGCTGGTCGGATAAGTGCGGACGATGCAAGTGCAGTTTTTTTTTTTTTTTTTTTGTGGTGCTTGCGGGTATGGTAACGCAGGCTGGCAGTGCCTGTGGAAATACTGCCGACACCTTATTTCTAGGGGCGTGCGAATATTTGAAATGTTTGACTATCTATTAGATTCGCTGAATAAATCAAATAGTGCATGTTAAAAGTTATTTGCAACAGATCGAATCCGTCCTCATGTCTTTGAATAACTGGCGCAAAGTTTGATTAGGACATGCCGTAGTTTTTTTGACGATTGTCTCAAAAATAGGGCCCGTTTTGATGCCGCACAGTACGCTGCTGTGCTCTTTCATATGGGCTCCAAGATTGGGGCAGCGTGACGGGCTTCAGCCAGATATAGCAGACCCTGTCTTCATGCCAGATATAGGAGGCCATGGCTCAGATTCATGTTCCTCTGAACTGACTGAGATTGGACGCTAATTTGTTTGCTGTCGTCAGTAGCAGAAGGTAATCTTCCTGTGCATACGACACAATAGCAATAGAGTTGAATGTACCAAGTGTTGTGTGTCCTAGAGTAAATCAGTGTTGTGCCTTGTGACAGCCGCAGTTTTAAATCTGGCTGCCGCCGCTACTGCTTCGCTGTTTCACACAAGTAGCGAATATACAAATATTCTATTCATATAAGATTCTTGTTCAGTTAGGTTTCAAAAAAAGTGCTATTTTGTACACCCCTACTTATTTCAGCGTGGTGCTTCTTGGAACATCAGATATTGGCTTTTTTCTCATCGTTTTCTTCGTGTCGAAACTCTGCAAAGCTTTGCGATATGTGTAGGTTTGTTTGTCTCGAGTTGGGAAGCTGATGAAGGTTGTGATGGCTTCTGCTTTCGGTGTTGCAAAGGAATGGGAGGACGGCTCATGTCTGAGTTCTTTCTTTTTGCAAATGTAATGAGCGTTGTAAATTGCTTCCTACGAGAAGGCATCGTCTTTGCCATCATAAGTTCTTTACACACTGCATGGAATCGGCAGTGTGAAGCATGGCATAGGCAGGCATCAAAGTGTAACTGTTAAGAGGTATTGGTGCTGTGCTCTTCATGCTTTTTCTGCTCCCTGTGTTGTGTCATCTGGGCGTGAAAAAAAAAGGAGGAAAATTTCGTCTTTAGTTTTATGCAGTCGAAATGGGACAGGTAGGTGCTGTTGCCGGTGGTTTTAATGATGCGAAATGAACGTACGGAGGGCACAGAGAAGAGAGACGACGGCAAGAGTGCGCTTGTTCTCTCGCTTTTCTTCCTCCGCGTGCCGCCCTGTTCGTGTGTGCTTCCCTGTGCGGTGCATAGTTTCCAAGCGATGTGACCTGCTTGCACATTTTTTGCAGCTGTGCTAAAAGTTAAAGGTGCACTGAAGAGGATTCTGAACTTGTCTTTTTGCCGCGGGAACTGGATCCACACATTCCTAGCATTCTTAGAAACTGCAACTTATTGCCCTGTGTGGCCGATTTCCCTAATTAAAGAGAATTAACATCCGGCTCCCGCCCTTTTTTTTTAATTCTGCCTCGTACGATGGGCGGAGTCGACCAACGCGTGAAGTTCCTTTCAACCAGCTCCGTGGAGGCTTTGCTTTGGCTTTATTTTGTTTTTTAGGTTTCCATGAATAAATAGTTTCATTAGCAGATAATATAGCCGCAAAATAAGCCCGCAGAAATAAAAATACGCGCGGACTATTTGCTACTACGGACTACTACGTATTACTCCGCCGATGGCAGAGCGGCAAGCCACCACGTAGCTGGCTGAAAGGCACTCCACGCGTTGGTCGACTCCGCCCACCGTACGAGGCAGAATTAAAAAAAAAGGGCGGGAGCCGGCCGTTAATTCGATTTAATTTGGGAAATCTGCCATACAGTGTAATAAGTCGCAGTTTCTAAGAATGCTGGGAACGTGTAGATAGAGTTCCCGCGGCAAAAAGACAAGTTCAGATTCCTCTTCAGTGCACCTTTAAAGTTGACCAGTGGCTTGGTTTGCTTAGCTGTTGGATTGAACTGGAAAGCTCTAGGTTCATTTATTACTGTGCACTCCACCGTTGAAGCCTCAACGCAAGGAATTCAGGAATTTGTATTTACTAGTGTGATTGCCTTTGCACAGTGCGAGGTGTTAAAATTTAGGTTGTGTTTCACTGTGCAATGCCTGAGCCCGCAATGCCCTGCGTATCAGTGTGATGCAGAGCGTAAAAATGGGTGTAATTTTCATTCCTTTTCACATCAGTGCGTGAATTGGTAGCATATTTGAAGTAGCGGTCTTCTCTATCATGCTTATCAACACAAGGCCAGTGTGTAAGCTGCCAGGAAAACGGGAGGTCTGCTGAAAAATATTCATGCAAGAAGTAACCCTAAGGGCAGAACAGCCCGAAATATGTGGTCGTAATGTTGCATTGGCAGGGGATGGAAAAGTTCTTAATTTTGCTTCCGATTTACTGTGTGCACCTGGGTATTAGCACGCAGTTTTATCGGCCTTTGGCATTCAGAAGTAATCAAAATTGCCCACAATTAACTATGCTGTAATCGCCTTACTCTTGGTAAATCTTCCAGTCTTTTACAATTCTGTAATGAAGGGACCCTACAGTGATGAAATCCAGGGACCCTACAGTGATGAAATCCTAGAAATGCCTATTTGCGGCTATGTTGATACTACTTTGACAGCAAAGTCAATCAATCAATCAATCAATCAATCAATCAATCAATCAATCAATCAATCAATCAATCATTCTTTATTTTTCCGGGAAAGAACTGGAATGGTCTCCTGGGCTAAAAGCTGGGTGAGCAGCTTGACGGGGCCAGGAGACCGTTACAAGGCAGAACTGTGAAGTTGAGAAAAAAAAAAGTGCATATACAGCAATGTACACCGTATGCAAAAAAAAAAAACTAGTTGCGGCAACATGGTACAGTATGTGATGCATCATCTTCTCCAAAATGAGCTAGGAATAGTACCAGTTGACATAAATAATGGTACAAAATTGTAAACAAAGGAATGCACTCTTATTGCTGGGAAAATTTTATTTAGATTATTTCCCCCACCCCCTTCCCCCGGGGAAATCCCGCCTGTGTCTGCGGTGGGGTTGGCAGAGGAACACCAACCCTTGAGCATGCAAGAAGTTACGAGAAGAGAGGGGAAGGTGTGACGCTGCTGAAATTAAAATTTTGCTGGAGGATATTCGTGGAGCGGTGTTCTAACATCCCAGGAATACTGCACCTTTATTGAGAACCCCTTTCAGAGCCCGTTTAATGTGCGAAAAAATTAATGTGCGAGAACCAGTTTAGTTACAGTGTGTGCGTAATGTTCTCATTCTTGGACTGCCTCTGTTCGCTTGTCTGCAAGTTTTCCATTCAAAGTACTGCTTACGCTGCTCTCTCCTTCCGAAATGAACAGTTTTTCAAGCTGCCTTGTCAGAAATCACACAACAGTTGTGTGAGCTTTTATTGACAGCAGTCGCTGATTGTATTAAATGGACGGCGGGGAGAAGGGTGTCAGGGTTTTGTGCTTGGCGAAATTCAGTAGTCATGTTTTTTGCGACTCTGTTGTGAGGTTTGTTCAGCAGTGAGTGTCCCCATAGCGAATTTATATTTCTCAGCTCTTACCACTGAGAAATGTGGAGTTAGGAAACTCTTGATGTCGGTGATCTTGCTGAGGGTGAACCAAAGCGTGTTACTGGGCGGGAGGTGGTGAACAGTGTGGTCTAGTAGCAACTGAAGTGGATGCTGCCACTAGCTGCGTGTTCTAGGTGCGCTTGTCGTTCGTGTTGCTTGCTAGTGCTGGTACTGTGGATTTTTGCATTGAAGTCGTGGCTAAGAGCGCGACCTGAGCACAACAGTGTGGACGATACTTTCGAGAGCTGGAACGGGGATCAAACTGGCCAACGTCTGGGCACCAGTGAATGCAGATTTGCTTTGTTACATTCTCCATGGTTTGTCTTTCATCACTTAGTCTTTCTCACAAAGTGCAGTGATGGTTGTGGAACAAAACTTCCTTTTATATTCGGGCGCATAATCGTTCGCTTTCTCTTGTGCGCAACTCTGCCAGCTCATCCCTTCTGCTTGAAACCTCCCTGGATGTCACTCCGAATACTCTAGTTATAAAGTCCCCCGAAACCTATTTCAGACTTCTGGTGCTCGGGGATATGTAGTACAGCTGTGTTAATAAATACGCTTTGGTCTCGAATTTATTATTTTCTATGTGACGTGTTGTCTGTTTCAAGTCCATTTTGTTTTTGTCTTAAGGAGTCAGTGGACGATGAATACAGAAAGCGGCCAACGAGAAGGTTGAAGTTCTCCGACGATGAATCGTCAGGTAAGCCCTGCTTAGCTACAGACCTCAGTCACAATTGTGTCTTGCTCATTTCTTAGAACACCAAGAACTTGTGAATTTCTGAACACTATACCATTTCCCTGGACTGTCCTCTTTGGTAGACCCACTGACTTGAGGAACAATGAAGAACTTGTTACAGTAAAACCTCAATAAGGCGTACTCACTGGTAGTTCCACTTGGGACGTAGTTGAAGTCCCAAACTCTGCCTCCATTAAGCCTCATGCATTTGGTGCCCGCTTACAGTGTAGTTGCTTACCTTGAAGGTCTTGGTTAGCGTGTACCTGCTGTCATGTACGAGGCTGAAGGGGTATTTCATAAAGTAGCCGCAAACTATGCTGAACAGTGCCTCAGCTGTCAAAATGAAGTCAAAATGCAGTTTGTGCACCTTCATGGCTGTACTATAGTCCGATACAACTCAAAAACAAATTGGCTTTTCACTGACAGTGGTCCCCATTCCAGCCACTGGCCGATTCTCATGAGCCTGCTAACGGGGCAATACAGGGAGAGTACTATCCCCTTTTATCGGCCACTCCCTGCATTGTCATGCTAGTATGCTCGTGAGAATCCGCCGACTCCTTTGGCTGGAAGGCGGTCCTTTGACGGGGAACGGCTTCGTTCTTGAGTTGCGTAAGATGTATCAGACTATAGTGTCTGCAAGAGCAACTTGGCAGCAGACAAAGATGACAAAGTGCTTTGGTCCTGCGTGAAGAAAAGCTTCCGCGTGTGGCTTCCTTCATGGCAGACCTCGGTTATCAGCTTTTTTAGGAGACGAGTGGATATATTCAAGGGGACAGGGTGGGCCGTATACCTCCCATGTATTTTGGCCTATGTTTGTGACCCGTTTTCTCAGGATCTGTTAACAATACAACAATCATACTGGTATCGTTGAAATTAGCTCTCCAAGTTCTCTTTACTGAACCAGAAGTATTATGTAATAAGAAGATGCTTTTTTAAATTCTTGCTTTTAGTGAACCTACTCATTTTTCAGGCCAAAATGGCCAATAAATAGCTTGTGAAACAAAATGCCTTGCACAAATTTTTATAATTCTGGTTCAGTAGATTGCCCCTTACACTGCAATAATGTTGGCAAAAAAATGTTTCTAACTGCTGCGGTTCCAGAGAAAAAGGGGCAAACGTTGTGAAAATCAACATTTTGAGATAAGTAGCTTTGAAGTAAATAAAAGCACTTTATTCCAACCCTGCACGCTATAAATGCATGCGGGTGTATCAGATCAATAACCACCGTCCTCATAGTCACCTCCAGAGTCAATCTTTCTCTTTTTCGTTTGCTGCCTTGCTTTTCGGGCCTCTTTTGTAACCAGCTGTGCAGCCCTATATGCAATGTACAGTCGTCGCTCCCAGCAGCTGCACCTTTTCCTATGCATCGTAAGGCATACACAATCTTCATGTTGACTTCATAGAGGCCCGACGTTGTCTTTTTTGACGTCTGATATTGGTGTGAAGAGCACCTTCTGCAGTTGAGAGAGTATGGGCAAGCAACGCTAGCTCTTCATGCTGTGTTTTCAAGCAGCTGCAAGTCCCCACCGTACACTTTACACACACAGCTTTCAACGATGGCACATGACAGCATGTCAGTGTTATTCAGAGCATAGCCATGGTCACAAAAACTTGCGTTTAGGTCCTCCACGCGTGCTGTCGAGTGCGATAGCTTTGAAGAAGACGCATACGAGGTGGCCGCTGCGTCCAGCGTCGCAATGCGTTGCGTGGACTTGGTGCCATGAGGAACGAACTTATGCTGGTTCTCGTGAAATCGACGCTTTTCAAATAACTTTTTCGTCTTTGTCATATCATGAACGCTTATAATGTAGCCTCAGAGCAATAAAAAACCGATTTTGGTCGTGAAAGCAAGCCAAAAGGGAACCAAAACAACACGCGTCGCGAGAGGTACCGGCAGCATCTGAGGTTGCTTTGGCTAAAAACGGAATGCTAGACATTTATTGCTGTCGCCAGGCGAGGAGTAACTATTCTGCTAAACATGGAGAAAACAGACGTTTTTTACAATTGTTATTTTCAACATAGGAGAAGTACAGATCTGCATAGGTGTGAAAGGAGGTGTGGTCGGTCACCACCTAGGTTTCGAAAAAGGTCAATTTTCGGGGTAAATAATTCGTGCACACTCAAGTGACCCATTGGGAATCGTGGAGGAAAGATTGGAAACTCCAAATATTGAAAGAACAAAAAATCATTTTTTTTTTTTTTCAAATTTTTTGCCCTTAACCTAATTTTGTTTACTGCCGCTTCGCACTAGTTTTTCTGCAGTCCCGCTGTGATCGCCTTAATGAGGTTATTCTTTACTGGACTAGTTCAGGAAAAGGAAGGTTGCTTGTGTGCGAGTGACTCGATCGATTGTGCTTTACATTAACAAGGTGCACATCGGTAGTAGCATGCTAAAAAAACTGCAAACATATTGGATGTCTGGCCATTGGTTTGTTTTTTATGGTCCACGGCTTGTTTTGTACCAGTTGGGGCACCCATATTTATGTACAGGTTGTTCAGAATAAAATGGCATTTATTAAAATGGCAACTCTTATCCGTATATGTGGTTTCTCTACATGTACAGGATCTGGCTACTCGCAGCCTGTGCCTGTTAATTGGGCGAATTCAATATGCATTTGGCGTTAGAAGTTTTGGGGGGGGGGACATCATGGGAGGCGATTACTCCAAAACGTGATCCTTGCACTGCTCCGGATTTGCAGTGCGCATGAAGCGATCCGTGGTGGACAGGGCACACCTTGAACATCTACTGCCGAACGGTCGCCACTCCTCTTCTTCGTCGAGGCGGCGCGTTCCGCCGCGGCCGCCACCTCCCAACAACGGGGGCGTCTCAACCGACGACGACATGAACGAGGATGACGACAGTATGGTGCGGCGGAGCACACGCCGCCGCAAGTGCATCTACGACAACCTCAACCAGACCTGGATTCTCACTTCGAGCGTGCCAGAATTTGTCAAGGTGAGCAGGCATAATAATTGATCGGGCTTTTTTCATTGTTAGTGTCTTGATACTTTTATTGTGGTGCACTGAGCCTAAGAACTTTGCTGTCGTGGGCCATGCTTGAAATGTTTGTGTCACAGGCTTTGTAATGCAGTACAGCAGCTGTGTTTGGACAGGGCCTAATGAAGCGCGACAATTTTGGTTATCCACATGTTTTGTGCTTTCAAAAAAAGAAAAAATGGCTGAGGCTTAACTTGGTTAAGCCTGGAGAATGCGGAGCATCATCGTGTCGCGTAATTTGAAGGCGCACAACCACAGCGACGGCGCGAGGTGGGCCCCCGTTTCTCCACTGTCGTGACGTCATCGTGTCACGTGGTGTGACGTCATGTATCATGTGATTTGGAGGCGCACAACCACAGTGACGGCGCGAGGTGGGCCCCCGTTTCTCTACTGTCGTGACGTCATCGTGTCACGTGGTGTGACGTCATGTATCACGTGATTTGGAGGCGCATAACCACGGTGAAGGGCTGAAGTGGTAGCTAAAGTAGTATGCTTCGCATAAAAAAGATTAATTGTATGCCAGAGGTTCAGGGTTTAGTCCTCGGTGCTTCCAGGTACCAACCGGTTTTCCAGTGGGTGCAAGCTTTCCCCAACCTGGTGCTGGGCTTCTCGGGGGCGAAATGTTTGGAAAAGAATAGGCCTTCGACCCTACCTCGAGCAGGCCGAAATGTGTTAGTCATGGCGCTCTTTGACCAGGCTGCCTTTTTGCCACTGAAATGAAATATAATTTTCACCAAAAAAAGACTAATGGTTATACATTTGCTACTGCTTGTCATGAACAAAGTTCTTGGCTTGGAAGCTGGCAGTGTGTGGTTGACACTTCTCCCTTGGACTGTTGTATGAGCCTGAGATTGTGCAGCAAAATAGGCTGGTGACTAGCGAGGGCATGCTCTTGCTGGTGGTTCATGTGCTTCTTCGCATTTACTTTGAAATTGTACTTCTCGAGTGCGTGCTGTGTGCGTTTTGTGTGGACTGTTTCATTTTCTCCTCCCTCGTGTCTCTTGCCTCCTTCACACCAGGTGGCCCCAGGGCAGCAGTCTGGCCATGGCAAGAAAGATCCGACCACGTTGCACCACTACCTGCGTAGCTCAGCCAGCCATCACCACAACAGCATGCCCCCTGGTGGCAATGTGAGTGGCTGTGGGGACCTTCCTCTTGCGTCGGGTGCCCTGAAGGGACAGCGAGGACAAATGGAAGTTGGCCTGTGTCAATTGATTGCTGCATTCTGGGGACAAAGATGGGCTTGGGCAGGGCATGTAATGCAAAGGCAAGATAACCGCTGGTCCTCAAGGGTAACACAGTGGATTCCAAGAGTAGGCAAGCGTAGTAGGGGGCGGCAGAAAGTTTGGTGGGCGGATGGATGAAGTTTTCGGGGATAAGGTGGCCTCAGCTGGCACAGGACAGGGTTAATTGGAGAGATATGGGAGAGGCCTTTGTCCTGCAGTGGGCAGAGTTAGTCTGTTGGTGATGGGGATGAATTACTAACTGTACTTGCACTGAAAACTGAGCCTTTGTAAGCTAGAAAAGGCCGAAAAACAAAATTTACTAATCGCCACCAGTGGCCACTTTCACAGGTGAACTTCACTTCACTTCACTTTATTACCTTAAAGGCCCCACTTTGGGGGTATTACATAAGTGATATCAGCAATGTCATCGTGTTTTTTTTTTTGGTTGCGGATTTCTGAGGCTAGCTGGGATCCAAACTGCCATTTTCTTCCAGCTGGTGGTCACGTAGTCTTTTTTTTCTCATTGATGTTATGAGCTTGAATCATGAGTTTGAATTGAGTAGTGGGAAAAAAGTTTCTTTTTTAAAGTGATTTTTTTTCTTGGCTATAAACGCGTCTTTGGTGCTTAAAAAACTGCAACATAGCCACAAAGCTAAACAATAGATTTTTTTTAGGACAAAAATTGTTTGGAGTTCTCCTCGGTGTTTCTTCAAGCTCTTGGCTGCATTGGCGTGAAAGAAGATTGCCTGTCTTGTCACTGAAGTTGGTCTTTCAGCATGAGTTTTTCTGCCTTTCTGTGGTGACCTGTTCCTTTGCGAAAGCTTCGTTGTTTAGCATAACTGTGTCGCTGTGAGCAGCTGTTAAACCATCACTGCATTATGCCTTGAGGGCCTACTCTTGCTGCCTCTTGGCACTAACTGACCTGTTTTTGTACCTCTGGTATGGGCATGTACATAATGTACCATTGTTAGCTTATATGCATGTGCTTTGGAGGAAAGTGGGCTTGTAAACTTCGTCAACCGAATGAGCAGCCAGCAGGAACTACCTGTTGTGGTAGTTTGTGTAGATAAAGGTGCACTGAAGAGGATTCTGAACCTGTCTTTTTGCCGCGGGAACTCGATCTACCCGTTCCCAGCATTCTTAGAAACAGTGACTTATTGCCCTGTGTGGCCGATTTCCCCAATTAAATCGAATTAACGTCCGGCTCCCGCCTTTTTTTTTTTTAATTCTGCCTCGTGCGGTGGGCGGAGTCGACCAACGCGTGGAGCGCCTTTCAGCCAGTCCCGTGGCGGCTTGCCGCTCTGCCATCGGCGGAGTAATACGTAGTAGTCCGTAGTAGCAAATAGTCCGCGCGTATTTTTATTTCTTCGGGATTATTTTGCAGCTATATTATCTGTGAATGAAACTTTTTATTCATGGAAACCTAAAAAACAAAATAAAGCGAAAGCAAAGCCTCCACGGGACTGGGTGAAAGGCGCTCCACGCGTTGGTCGACTCCGCCCACCGTACGAGGCAGAATTAAAAAAAAAGGCGGGAGCCGGACGTTAATTCGATTTAATTGGGGAAATCGGCCACACAGGGCAATAAGTCACTGTTTCTAAGAATGCTAGGAACGGGTAGATCGAGTTCCCGCGGCAAAAAGACAAGTTCAGAATCCTCTTCAGTGCACCTTTAACTTGATTCTCAGAGGGCCTAGATGGGTTTTAGAAGAGGTTAACTATGCAAGAGATATTGTTCAAGGTTGATAAGAAGTCAATTTGGACGCAGCTTTTGCTGTAATGCTTGCTGGAGTGACAACGATGAAAGTGGAAAGAATCAGGCTCACCAAACGCTTTTAGGTAGGCTTGCAAGCATGTTGAAAACGATTGCAGTCGGGACAAACTGAGCTCAGGTGACACTTGGAACCAGCTGCACACATTCATGGATACCGTTTAATTTTGCCCATCTTTTTATCTGCCTCTTATTGCTGCCAGATAAGGTCTAGGTTTATCAGTTTGTGTGAGGGGGAGGGGGCCTGCGTGGATTGTACCGAGCTGAGACGTATTTAAATGTGTGTTCCGCTGGACTGTTGTCGCCACACAGGACTCTGAGACCCTCGATGGTGACAATGAAGACAGCCTTGAGTCGAAGCGGAGCAATGAGAAGGGTGTGAGCACGGAACTTCGTCGTCTTGGACTCTCTGAAATGCAGGTGAGTGTGATGGCTTAGGCTGCTGGCATATTACGCAAAAAGTATAGAAGTGACTGTGGTCGGGATGTCCTGTGCATGCTTTCAAAGTTCCTAATGCTGAGTCTCAGACGGGAAAGAAGCGCGAATAAATGTGGCTTTGAGAGAAGCTTTTGTTCGCTGGGCCAGCACATATTTGAATGCCAGGTCAGAAATGACTGGGTAGTTTTCAGTTGCCCGTGATAGCATAGTGCAGTCATGAGTACTATTTGTGGTGTTCTTGGGAGTACAGTCTAGCCAGACAGGAGCGTTGTGGATGTTTGCTGTTAGAGCGAAGCTTCATAATGGGATTTTATTTTTTTATTGTTCCACAAGCTTAAAGAAGTTTTATTCTAGAAGTAATGAAATGGTGATAGAGACTTTCACTGTGTTCTTCCGGGGCAAAAAAAAGGTGTGCGATAGCTAGAATGCAGCTTCACTGACAATGGTTACCGCAGAGTAGGTGCATTATGTGGTTACATTTGTGCTTGTTACACCTGCCTTGCAAGCCAGTGTGGGCTGCTTGCAAAATGCAGAGGCAACGTGAGGAAGTGAAGCTGAGCTGTAGTCGATGCATGGAGCCACACTAATTAACGGCCTTCGTTGAGTGGTTCTCCAGCGTCGCTCTTCGCAACTGCCTTGCAGCCTTTCGCAGGGGATGACATGTACTCGCGGGTAAAGCGGACGCGTCAGCAGCACCAGATGTCTGCAGCGGCGGAGGAGGCCGACGAAGAGCCGCCATTCTTCCGCACGAGGAGCTCCAGGCGTGCAGCCGCGGAGGAGCGCCGTGGTCGCCGACGCGAGGCAGCGGCCGCCGCTGCGGCGGTGGCAGGCAGTGACTTGGAGCGGCAGGGCGGTAGTTCGGCGGCCGGGTCCAGTGAGACTGACGACAACGAGGAAGTAGAACAGCTGCCCATGATGAACGGCTACCACCTCCGTCCCAAGAAGCCCATTACGGAGCGTTTCCAGGTGCCTGTCGGTAGGTGTGAATCTTGGCATGCTGTTGAGGTGGTGTGGTGAAAGTGTCAGGCTTAGTTGTGGCAGTCTCACCACAGGAGGGCACTAGTGAACATTTCAGTTGCGAGAGTGAACACAGGAGGGCGCTAGGGTCGAAACGTGGGGAAGGCCGGATGGGACAGAAGGTTCAGGGAATATAGGTAATTGGCTCGGAACCGTGTGTGTGTCAGTTTTATGTTGGGTCACCGCTGAAGAGTGACGATGCTAATGTGGCACTGGCCTTGTTGATGTCCAGCCTGATGGTAAACTGGGATCCTTGACTGACTTGGGACTTTACTACTGAGTAAACACACCTGGCCATTTGGGTCTTTGATAAGCCTCCATGTTCTTAGCTATAACTCCTTTGTTCCCACTGTGCAGCCACTTGCATCCACTCGTTATGTTGCCGTAGAGACGATGATTTTGATGGCAGGACAAAGGCCCCTCTTATATCCCGCCCCATTACCGTATTAACACGCATAATTTGCGCAGCCCTAATTTATTAATGGGCTTATCTAAAAAAAAAAAAGAACTTTAATTTGCACATTTCATGCTCCCTGCTGCGTCAAACCACCAGCATGCACGTGCATGTGCACTAGGCATATTTGGGAAGATTGATGTGGCCGCCACACTGGTGCCCTCAAAAATTTGAGTTGTGTATCGTTTACCCAGATCGCTTTTGCTAGTGGTCGCTTTCCTGCATGGACAGTTGCGAGAGCAAGCTCTGAAGCTACCGAGCCATTTGCTACTCGGTTTGCTGCCAGTCATGTGGGCCACACGCGAGTGTGCAGTTTTATCGCCTTTTATCTCCATTTGGCACCGACTGCTGGCTTTGCGATTGTATCAGTTTTTTTTGGCCGGTGAAGGGTGCCAGTTAGGGGGTTGTCGTATGGACGGCATATATTGCGCATTGTGACCTTTGTAGTTTTTTTTTCTTTAGGACCTGTTTGTGGAATCTCTACTAATTTCTGTGCCCCTTTTTGAAGCCTTATTTGGAAGGAAAAAAGTGTGCGAGTAATACCCCTGTCACACGGGCAAGTTTAGTGACACTTTCGCGAAGTGCACTTCTCCAGAACGAGTGACACTTTCGGGGCGTGCTGCTACACGGAAAAATAAAGTGTCATTCGGAATTGATGGTGGAGACGATGGCTTTTCAAGTAAGGCACAAAAAATATTACTTTTCGCGCTTCAAAGCTTTAATGTACAGTTAATGTACAGTAGATTCCAAACTGCAAGCAATTTTTTATGATTATCAAGGAGCTTTGTGCAATATTGGCGATTACAAAAAAGGCTTCGCAAGACGAGACAAGCCAGGAGCAGTACTTCACTTTTTGAAGCATCATGGCGACCCACGGCGATAGCGTTTCTGTGCAGCTGACACAATCTGATTGGCAAAAAGTGGTGGCGTCATACATGTGCATTCGAGCGCCTCCTTGGATTGCAAACACTGCACTGTTGCACCGTCACACCGAAACGGTTGCAGATGGTTGCTACGGTCGCCATGCTAGCCGCCATAGCCATACTGCTGTGGCTGCCTAAAAAATTATTGCAGCTGAAAACAAGAATGTCGGAATATGTGCAGTATATATATTTAATGGCAACACAAATAAGTTTACATGAACAAGAGGGCAAAAAAAGTTAGCTGCGTTCAATAAAACGCCATTTTTATTGCCGACGTTGTATTCTAATTTCGAAACGCTACTACCGGGGCTATACACTTCGCCCCTCGGGAAAAGTGAAGTGCGTTCCCCAAACTCACTTCTTGCCGAGTGCGTTCAGCAGCGAGTGTCATTAAAGTTCATCGTGTGACACGATGTGAATGACACTACAGGTGAGTGTCACTCGTTGAAAATGACACTAAACTTGCTCGTCTGACAGGGGTATAAGTACAGTAACCCAGTCCTGTGCCAGTAGCGACCACATTGTCCCTGCAAACTTCCTTACCTCATCCACCCACCCAACCCTCTGTTGCTGTCTTCTACGCTTGTCCTCTCTTGGAATTCACTCTGTTACAGCATCCATTATCTTTCCTTTGCATTACATGCCTTGCTCATGCCCATTTCTTCTTTTTGAAGAAAGAATCCTGCTTTTTTAAAACACCTAACAGGACAAGCTGCTTGTTGATTTTAAATGAGCACCTTCATGTTTTCTTGTTGACGCAGCGCTTTGTTTGGAAAGCGCATAACATTTTCAGATAATTGCATAGGTCCTATGATTGTTATTTCTGGGGGTCCTGTGGTTGTTACTTTTCGGCGTTACTGGTTCATTGTGGGAGGTCTCAGCTCTACATACATTGCTCTTGATATGTTTCCTCGTGCAGCGGAAACAAAGCGTTCCAAGCGGATAACCAGCATCTTCCACACGCCAAAGCATGATCGGGTGAACCGGTCATCCTTCAGGTCCCCAGCCCACCGAAGCCCCATGTACAGAAGGTGAGCATTGCATGCATTAGCAGGAACTGGCAGAGCATTCAGTGTGAAGCACTGGTACAAAGACAACAAGCAGCTTGAAAGAATCTTTGGTTTCAGTTTTTGCTGTTGGAAAATAACCAAGGTGGGGCAAGGTTGGTTTGCTATTTTTGTGTGTTGTATGTGTCCAGTGGGCAGAAGCGCTATCGGTCATGCTTTCATGTGAGTGAACTGACGCCTATGGTAGCTAGCAGATTCATCATAAGTCTTAGCTACATCTTGCTCGCAGTGCAGTGTCAAGAGGTGGTATAGATCAGTCACCTTAGCACTGCGTACTTTACGAGTGGCCCGCTTCGCTGCTTTGTTTGCATTAATGCTCTGATGTGAGCAGTCATCACATTGACCCCTCCCCTATTGTCAGGAGCGAATGTCCAAGCCTTCTTACGAATATCTGTTGCCCGTCTCTCTGGATGCAGGAAACGGCACGCCACACACAACAATTCTTCAACGAGCAGCTCGAGTGATGATGAACTCCGCTTCGAGCGGCGCAAGGCACGCAGCATGGTCCGCGCCCGCAACCGCTGCCTGCCGCTCAACTTCCAGGAGAAGGACCTCTTCGAGGGAGTGCTCCGTGATCGGGCCAAGATCGGCTCCAGCTTGGCTGATGTCGACCCCATGCAGGTTGACAAGGATGTGAGTGCCGTCACTTGGAGCCCCCGTTTTGTAGATATTGGCAATGGCTAGATGTTGTCCTGCGTAGAATGGGCCTTTGGAGACTGTGAGTGGAAGCATAGATATGTGCTGAGTTGAAGATCTAGTTGATGTGTGCAGCATATTCTGGAAGCGTGTGAGGATTTGTAGTGTGTAAGTCAAGCTAGTGTGCTTATGTGCTTAGTTCACTGAAAAATTTATATCTAAGTGCCGCTCTGTTTCTGTGCAGGTGATGTTTGACCGTGTGGGAGGCCTGGATGGACACATCCAGCAGCTGAAGGAGATGATCCTCTTCCCGCTGATCTACCCGGAAGTGTTTGAGCGCTTCAAGATCTCGCCTCCGAGGGGAGTGCTCTTCTACGGACCTCCTGGTAAGTTCCGCTCCGCTTCTGAAGCGGGTCGTTGTTCTCATGGCTCTGCAGTCCACCGGTCTCACATTTTCTGTGTAATTGCGCGCAGCATTATCGCTGGGAAATAAAAAAAAAAGATATTTCATGCTCCACCTTCGAGTTTACGATGTATGCATAGGCAGTGCAGAATTAGCCGTTGCAATGCCAAGCATAGTATACTTGAAATTGAGCCATTTTGTTCATTCGGTTGTCCTGACAGGGCCATAATAATTGCTCGACTACTGTATAATCTCGTGTAAGGGCTGCACCCGTGTGTGTGGGCGGCACCCCCTATTTTTGGCTAGACGATTGAGGGAAAAAAATACGGTTATAACGGAGTAATTACTCATTGGCATCCACCCGAGCGCAGCCATACGGCTACAAAGGAAAGCTATACAGCTTTCTCAGAAACTTCGCAGTTACAGAAAAATTCGTCCTGGTCCGGGGTTCGAACCCGGGACCACCGCTTCACCAGAGCAGTCGCTCTACCAATTGAGCTAACCGGGACGGCAAGCTTATGGTAGGGTGAGAGCGAATTGATCAATAACTCGAAGTGGGAACAAACATTCCCCTAAACATTTGACCAAAATACGGTTATGCGCTTTATTTTTAATTCGCATATGGGCAGCACCGTGAAAAATTACCGCCAAATTCAAAAAAGAAAAAAAAAAGGTGCAGCCCTTACATGAGTTTATACAGTAAATGGGCAAGCCAGTTAAGAACAAAGGTTGAAAAGATGTTTAAACTGCTATACTCTATGGGCCAAAGTGATCATATATAATCAGATGTTGAGTGGCGTGTTGTATTTTGAATGCCACTTCACTGCGCAGGTTCCGACAAAGAAAAGAAGTGCCGAGTCCTGCTCTAATCCACTTGTTTACGTTGAAAGCAGTTCAGTTCAGTTCACCTTTATTTTCAACATTTCAGCATGTTGGCGGACTGTCTGACAAAAAGATGTAAGGACAGCTTGATGAACAGTGTCGACGCAATCCTCATAGTCGTTGTCACTGCCAGTCATGGTGGCGGTCATGACATGCACTGTCATATTCTGCTGGGCACCCTGCAGGCTTCACCATCATTGATGTTGCCGAAGTCCTCGCCCGTACTCTTTAGATGCCACACCACTGTCACTGTGCCAACTTGGCTGCTTGAGCATTCAGATTTGAGAAGGCACACACGTGGATGTGACATGATAGTAAACTGCATGACTACATCACACTGGTGGCTGTATAGCGAGTGCCTGTTCGTGGCCGACACAGGAGGTGAATGCCACCCATTTATGCATGACTGCAATGAATTCTGGGAAGGCGATTTCTTGCATTCACGGCCTGTAAGAGCTAAGGTTGATGCATCACCTCCTTTCGTTCGCTCTTTCGCACTGCTTCTTAAAGGGGCTCGAAACACCTTCCCGAAGAGAGCACGGCAACTCTCTCAGTCACTGCGTTGGGCTATCATGAACACCTGAGCCAAATACAGTCGACGACCGAAAATTCGGAAGCCTGATTTTTCGGACATGCTTGATTATTCTGTCTCTTTCGCGGCACCGCGACATGGCCCATAAAGCCAACGTGTAAGTGTGCTTGAAATTTCGGACGCACCGCAACTGACCACTCGATTTTTCGGACCTCGTTCGCACTCACCGCCAGTACCCAAGCCACCATATAATGTGTACAGTGGAACCTCATTAATTCAAACTGCAGGAGAGATCGAAAACTTGATCAAACAAAACAAAATTCAAGCTTAAAGGGAGCCTCTTGCGACTCTGAAATTCTGCGTGGGTCGGCACATTGCGCTCTCGTGTTTTCGAATTCGTACTGTTCTTGAATGTCTTCCGCCGCACGAACTTGAACCGTAGTCTGAGTTCACGGAGCTCATCTGTGCCGAGTCTTTCGTCCCTAATACGGAACGCGATTACGATCACGGAGGCTGCGCGCACGCTGTGGCCTCCGCGATCGAAGCGCACTTTGGGCGCGGCGCCGTTCGCGGAGGCCACGGCACGCGCACAGGAGCTTCCAAGTACCGTCTATGGATGGCGCCCGAGGCCGTGATCATCATCATCACCAACTTTTTTCTCCGCCGCGATTTTCTGCTATTCACATTGGCATCAGTATCGCCAGCTCCAGCCTTTTGTGGCGTGTTAGCGCGTTCGCCGTAATAGTTGTGATTGTGGCTTTCCCGTGCTGCCGCCGAGCTTCACAGTTTTAGCACGATGGGCCAGCACCTTAAGCTACACGGCTGGGAGTTAGCTCTCGAACACGGTTAGCTTGCGGCGGGCAGGGATTCGACGTGGTCGAGAAGTGCATCCGATGATGGTGCAACCTAAAGGGAAATACAAGCTGCAAAAAGCGCGCTTTCTGAGGCAAGCCGTGCGAGTTTCCCGAACTGGAAGAAGAGCTCCTCCTCTATGGGATGGATTTTCGGAACAACGGCTACGCGTTGACAGCGGACATGCTGCGTGGCTTCTTTTGGGATGAGCGTACACCGCGAGTGACGATTGAACGTAGAATAAATGTCGCTCATTCCCTGGCTGGTGTGTTTTTACTTAAAAAAAATAAAAAATTTTCGCACATCGCGTGTATGGGCTGCACCCCAAAAATTGGCCATCGAATCTAGAAAAAAAAAAAAAAAGTACGGCCCTTATACGCGTTTATATGGTATGTCGTGCGGCGAAATATAGTCATCAGGAGCTTTAGAATGTGTGCAATACAATTGGCCGCTTTCTCTGGCATACTGGTAATAAGTTCGTGATTTTTTTCGGTGAAATTTGATTTTCCGGACTGCCCGATTTTTCGGACGTTTTCGCGGACCTAGGGAGTCCGAAAAATCAGTCGTCGCCTGTAATATGCTTCTGCACGCAGCAGAGAACCCACAATTGCGTGCGAAAGTTGGCGAGCCCGTTCCGGCAACATTTTCTTGCTTGCACCCTCCTCCATCGCACGCCCCTGTGTATACCAGTTCAGAGGTGGCTATTGGTTAGGTTCTTTAGTTGTCAGGCAGCTACCATAGCCGTTGCGAATAAACAGCATAGCTCTGGTGAGTTGGAAAGCGGTGGGGCCGGCCGAGGAGCGCCGACCTTTCAGCATGCAAAAAGTGATCAGAGGAGAAGGAAAGGCGTGCAGACGCTGAAATTCAAATTCTGACTACAGATAACTCTGCTTCTACAAATCTTGCTGGAGGATATATGTGCAGCGGCGTTCTTTAACATCCCACGCATACTGGAACTGATTAGAGCCCTTTTCAGAGCCCCTTTAAAGGGCAGCTCCGGTGGTTTTCTGTCCTATTTGACGGGGTCTAGAAGCAAATTCGATGTAGAGTGGTGCCTGTGGCTCGTTGCTTGTCTGTCACCTGCCAGGAGTGACACCTTTTTATGCACCATGCAGGCACTGGCAAGACCCTGGTGGCCCGGGCGTTGGCGAACGAGTGTGGCCGGGGTGACTCGCGGGTGGCCTTCTTCATGCGCAAGGGCGCCGACTGCCTCAGCAAGTGGGTCGGGGAGTCCGAACGGCAGCTGCGCATGCTGTTTGACCAGGTGAGGGAACATTGGTGGGCGCTGGGATAGAAAATGCAGGGATACAAGGCATACTCGCATCTGCCACCACTGCCCAACCGTGGCCTGAGGGAGGGACTGTAGGCAGTGCTTGCTTGTGCCTTCTAAAGCCAATCTCGTTAGAAATCTGAAGGAATTACTGTCTGTCCCTCTATTTAAATCTTATCTTCAAGCACAGAGTCTGGCATTCTTTATGAAAAAGCTCTTTCTTCGATATGGGCATTGGGCAACAGTGGTGACAAAGCCACCATCACCATCTGTCTGATCCTTGTTCCTGTGCCTTTGTACCAGAGGTGGTGCTCTAAAATCAAGGGTGTTATGTTCGCACTAGTAAGAGAACCCGTGTAGTGCGAGCTTTGCTACTGTGATGTCTGTCATCTGGTGGTGCCAGATTGTTGCAGTCTTTTATTGCTTTACTTGGCTTTTGGTTTTAATGCCTAGGTATTTTGAGAAGCCAGGTTAACACATGTGGAGTGTTGTTCTGAGCCCAGATTCTCAACTCTCTGTGGGATGTGATCAGCTGCTATTCAGCGGTAGTGAAAAGTTCCCTACATCACTGAAGCAAATCCTTCCCCTTCGTGGGCGATACTGCTCATTGGGACGGGCCTTGGCCAGCTGGTTAAATTTGAGACTTTGTACCTAATCTTAGGAGAGTGAGTAATTTATGACCAAAACTCTCGTATCATTTTCATTTCATTACTCACCTATCTTGTGTTGAGCAATCGATGTGCAAAGGTTCTGTGTAAGAGGTGTGCTGGAGATTTGGGTTTCCTCTTGTCATGGAAGTGTCTGGTCCTGCCACCGCATTGTGCAGGCGTACTCCATGCGTCCCTCCATCATCTTCTTTGACGAGATCGACGGCCTGGCCCCCGTGCGGTCGACGCGGCAGGACCAGATCCACAGCTCCATCGTGTCCACCCTGCTGGCCCTGATGGATGGCCTCGACTCCCGGGGCGAGGTGGTCGTCATCGGGGCCACCAACCGCATCGACGCCATCGACCCTGCGCTGCGGCGGCCGGGGCGCTTTGATCGGGAGTTCCACTTCTCGCTGCCCTGCCACAAGGTGAGCGCGCTGCTTGGATGTGCCTTGCGTCTGGTGTCTGCTCTGCCATTGACCGAAAGAAACGGGGTGGAAGATGCAGAAGTATGCAAGCAGTGACAGAATAGGCTTAATGTGGGAACAACTAGTTGGTGGATTGGCAGCACCTACTTTTTTCATATCACTGCAATCATGCACACGCTTGATCATTCTTTAGCTTTGCTGCAACTTCAGTGTTGATGGCTAGCAGCATGATCCTGAAGTCACTCTCTTGCTTGTTTTGTTGTCGTTGTTGTTGCTGCAAACCTCTCTGCTGTAGTCGGTTTACCTTGAAGTCCAGAAGGCAAATTTATAGGCATTAGCGTGGGTCTCCTGGGCTTTATTTAGTTTGTCCATGTGCTGAGCTAGTGGCACTTTCCATTTTGAAGTGTGGCTGTAAACTTGTTGTGAGTCTGCATTGAACATACAGAGGCATGATGGGAACGGTACCCGTTTTATAAAGACGTGTTATGCCAATTTTGCTGTCTTGGATTAGGGAACTCCTTCAGCGGCCTCATACTGAGACGTGAAGCTTGTTACTCTGATCAGCTGTTAGCACTTTGGCTCTGTCAGTGGAAAAAATATCTTGTCACACTCTGAATGTTGTGTTGGGGTTGAGGAAAAGTTCCAAGGGACCAAGCTTTAAAAATTTTTACCTCCTAATTTGTATTACCTGTTTTCTGCTGCTTTATGACAGGCTCGCCTGAGCATCCTGGAGATCCACACCCGTGACTGGTGCCCCCCTCCGGGCCGGGCGTTGCTGTCGGAGCTGGCCGCCCGCTGCACCGGCTACTGTGGGGCCGACCTGAAGGCCCTCTGCTCGGAGGCCGCCCTGGTGGCCCTCAGGCGCAGCTTTCCCCAGATCTACACCACCAAGGAGAAGTTGCAGCTCAACATTGACTCGGTCCAGGTGCGTGGGCACTCCTTGACTGCACGCCGGAGTGCAAAGCCCGAGTTCGAATGCTAATTTGGCACGTCTGTGCACCCTGGGTTCTCGGACTGCATTTCACAGGGCCATGGGGTCTCAAAGATTTCACAAACCCGCTGCGGGGGCTCAGTGGTTATGGTACTCGGCTGCTGACCCAAAAGACGTGGGTTCGATCCCATACACAACGGTCGAATTTTGATGAAGGCGAAATTCTAGAGGCCCGTGCACTGTGCCATGTGTGTGCATGTTAAAGAACCCCAGGAGGTCGAAATTTCCGGAGCCCTTCACTATTGTGTCCCTCATAGCCCGAGTCACTTTGGGATGTTAAACCCACATAAACCTAAACCATCAAAGAGTGCACGATAGGGATCCCTAGGTACCAGAGTTGACTCCTATGCTGCTCTTCCATTTCTTGTGTTGCCACCACAGTCCTAAAGCAAACTTAGGCTGTGTAACTGAATTGTGAGAGCATAGTTCTGGTTGAGTTGACTTTTAGTTTAGTAAACCACACTGTTCCAAAACTATGCCTTGCTTGTGTATTAGGATATCTGGCATAGCATGAAACCTAACTAAACTGCTGAATCTAAACAAAGCTAAACTAAATTTTGCACCTGCCTTGCTCAGAGGAGGTTGCCTTTGGTGCAGTTTGTAGCCTGTAAGAGGAGCAGCAGCAAGCGCTGACTGGGGTACCGTGGCTTTCCAGAAGCGTCTGTAGTGAAAGCATGCGCTCTGCCCCTCCCCGCAGATCCTGCCCGAGGACTACGACCGGGCCATGCGCAAGATCGTGCCGGCCTCCCAGCGCTGTGGGGCGTCCCCAGCGCGGCCCCTGAGCACGACCGTGCGACCGCTGCTGTGCGCGGCTGTGGAGAAGGCCCTGGTGTACCTGCAGGGGGCCTTTGCGACCGGCCTGCACAAGTCGTCGGTCATGGTGCAGCGCCGCACCACCAGCCAGGACGGTTAGTGCACGGGCGCCCCCATCCCGGTGGAGTGCCGGTTAGTGCTCCCAGGGTGCTGCTTTGTTGGCCAGGGCTGTGAGAAAAAATAATCATTTGTCACGGAAGCGAAAGAACTACTAGGTTTGAAGGTGTAATGCTTGGAAGGCAAGGGGTGCGTTTGGTGGTTGCTGCTGAAGTGCCACTATTCGTCACGGTAGTGGCATAGCCGAAAAATGGGTGCAGTGGGTTGGAGGGGGGGGGGGGGGGGTGTTAAGTGTTGTGGCTGCAATTGCAGTCGGTGCTCGAAGTCGCCAGCACCACGGTCGCCATCTGTGCAGTATGTATTCAGTGTTAGGATGTTACCTGCTCTCTGTGTGGTAATGGCAGCCACCGCACTCGCTCCCTGAACATCACCAACACTGTGAACACCAGTTTAGTTAAGGGGACAGGGTAAGCCCCATCTTTCCCATGTATTTTGGGGCATATTGTGGTGCACTTTTCTCAGCAACTACCGTATTTACTCGCGTAATAGGCGCACTCGCATAATAGGCGCACCCCTAGTTAGGGCGCGAAAAATCAATTTTTTTATTTCCGCGCATAATAGGCGCACCCCGAACTTGGCACTGTGATCAATACTGTATTTACACGATTGCAAGCCTACGCCTCGCCACCCCCCGCTTCCCAATCTTTATTTTAACGAAGTTTTTGCTGAACTGACTACTAGTCACTACTAGTGCTGCTGCCGTCGCAGCTGCTGCGGACCCACAGCACGCACAACGACATCGCGTAGAACAGCCGCACACAGTTTTCAGGGATGCTCACTTTAAACGTCTGTTTGGAAAGCTTCATTTCCAGCCGGAAACGTTCCCGACTTAGGCCCGCGAAAACCTCGGCGCTTGGAGTCGCGTACGAAAATTTAGGGACGCCGCATTCGCAACTGCCGCACTTCTCGGCCACGTCGTATTTCCCGACCTGCCGCACGCTTGCCGCGTTCGAGAGCAAACTCCCAGCCGTGTAGCTGTTAAGGTGCTTGCCCGTCGAGCTAAAACATCAACGCTCCGCGGCAAAGCCACAAACCACGATAACTATCGCGCTACCGCAAATCCCGGCACTTGACAGCAACAACAACAAAAAAAAAAAACGAGCTGGAGATGCTGATGGCGATTAGATAGCGAAAGCTCGCGGCGGAGGAAAACGATGATGATGAGCTTGGCCTCGGGCGCCCTCCGTGGGCGGCGTCTGGAAGCTCCTGTGCGCGTGTGTGGCCTCCGCGATCAAGCGCCCGTTGCGCGCAGCCGGAGCCGATCGCGGAGGCCTCGGCGCGTGTATTCCAAAAGTTTCGGTGCGGCCCTTACACGGACTTTTTTTTTTTTAACATTTTCTTCGCGAAAACGGGGTGCGGCCCGTACACGAGTGCGTTTACGCGGTGTGTTCAATTCTGAGAGTCGAAAAATTTTCCGGAAATTTTACCCCGCGTAATAGGCGCACCCCGAACTTTGAGCCGGATTTTCTGGAAAAAAAGTGCGCCTATTATGCGAGTAAATACGGTAATAAAGATAGGAGCAAGATATTTACCTCATTTTGTTCAGAATTTCATCTTCTAGCCGCTGTACCAAAATCATTTTAGTATACAAGAAATAAAGATATTACTGATTTTTTTACTTTCTACACCCTAATGTTGACCAAATTTTGTATATATTTTTATTTTAAAACAATGTTATTTGCACTCTGATAATTTTGGTACAGTAAATTGCCACAAATACATAGTGTATACACAGAAAAAAATTAGCTTTATATCTACTGTCATTTCGAAAACAATGGTACTGACGTAACAAAAAATCTTGTTTTGAGAAAACTGAGTTTAAATTCTATCCCTAGATTTCTACTTAGCCAACTCATTTTGACCAATTTATTCAGTAGGCACTAGCTGCAAAGTCATCATCTAGGCCAGCTTGGTTCTTCTTTTCCTGCCGTTTAGCTTCTTGTGCCTGTTTTGTCACTTGCTGCGTAGCTCGATCAGCAAAGTAAACTCGACGCCGATCGACTTGCTTCAGCCAGCGGACAGTGTTGCTGCCCGGACTTAGTCCGCATGCATCAAGAACATTAGTTCTTGCGATGGCGCCATCGTTCAAGGTCAGAACAGCATCTAATGTAGCAGTCTTCAATGTCTGTTGGCCCGCAAAGACATTTTTTTGAGCACACTCCCATACGACATTGTTGAAGGACTCGTTTGGGTTATGGATGATTGCCACAGAGCTTGGATGGTTGCGAGAGAGCTTTCTCTTGCAGCTAAATTCAGTAATATTTCTAGTTTTTTTAGTTTTTAGTAAAAATGGAGAAAACACATCGCTCGTAAAGGGGGTGTGTCGCTGACCGCTTTGCTTTCAGATAGCTTTTTCAGGTTGGTATACATTGCGCAGAATGAAGTGGGATACATCAAATGATGCAGAAAAGAATGCAATTTCATATTTAGCAAAAAACTAAAAATTTATATTTTTCAGATTTTTTGCTTACCCTGTCCCCTTAAGTCTGGATGTAACGAACCTCTGTGTAGAGATTTCCTCGATATTGCAAAGTTTTGCCATTCCCCAATGCCACCCCCGTTGAAAGTGCGCGTGTTTGAGAACTCCGTGCAATGAAGGTGTTATGGCGGTTGACCTTGATGTAACGGACTCGCTTCGCCGGCTATCTTTTAGCTGCTAGTGGACATAACAAAAAAACATGGGACGAGCGGTGCACGCCTATCCACGTAATTTTGGCACCGATAGCTCTTGTGCATTGGGAGTGGGAAACGGCGGTATGAGTACCTTTCCTGGGCCAATGGTTCAGCATGATAGTGGAACGTTTTTCCTCGTTCATGACTCTGAGTAATGGGAGTTCACTGTGAACATTTCCAAGGTGATTTCACTTCTTTCTTATTTTGGTTTCCATTCTGCATTGTCCTTTCGAGTCTCCACCTGAAAACTGCATGTAACGAAAAATTTCATGACTTTTTTCAATTTCGTTGTATCCAGGTTTAACTGTGCGCGCCTGCAAACAGTGTGTGGTGGAAGCATTCTCGCTGATGAATTAGCGTGTTTCAAGCATTGGGAATGTTCAGGAGACCACATCATCAAAGTTTTACAGCTTCCGTAATTCTTTGTGACTGACCTTGCACAGAAAACTGGAAAGGACAAAAAGGCTTTGTGAATGCACTTCTCATGCTTCAGAATTAAAATTTTGTTCGTTCTTTGATGACGCGAACTTTGGGTGGTACGAATATCTTGGTGATCTTGCAAGATTCCTGTCATTGAGATTTCACTGTACTGCTCTCAGTCTATTTCCTGGCAAGCATAAACATATCGTTGTAAAAGTGGATTTCAGCTGTGTTCTGTTTGAATTAGATTCAGGGTGAGGACAATTTGAGGACTTCGTGCGATTGAAGTTAGATGGTCTGGCATGAACTGTGTCAGCCTGAAGGCGACTTGAGTATTGTTTTTAGCCTAGTGATCTGTGGCTTTTATGGGCACAGTTATGTCATTGGACTTCTAGAGTCGCACTTCATACGAAAGCACCTCGTTGTGGTAAAAAGCCGCCTATGCGACGTCTCATATCACACTGGGTCGAGGCATGAAATAAAAGAAAACAGAATTGGCTACGAGGAGGATTCGAACCCACGGCGGTGCGAACAGATCAACTTTGCTGACTGCTGCATTAGACCACTATGCAGTCACTGCAGCCTACCATCCCGGGTGTTAAACTGCCGGTCTGTCATGTTGTGCTTTGGATGTCATGATCTTCATCATTTTCCATCCGTGCATATGTGAATCCAAAAATAGCACACTGGTACTTGTGTGTGCAAATCAAAATTTGAACACATTGCCGCTTTATTGACAAAAAAAGAAAAGTGCTTAGAAGCGCCATCTTGCAAGCATGCAGCAAATCACATGAAACGGCAGGAGATTTGAACCTGCAAATTATCATTTGTGTGAATTATTACTCTATGCTCTGTGCTATCGCATTGTCGGGCGTAGTCAGTGATCAAGTGTCCCCCTGAATTTTTGATTTCCCATGATTTCCCAGGCAATCATTCTGACGACAGCAGTGTGTTCTCTGATGAAGAAGCCATGAACGGAATTGGCAGCTCTACAGTTGATCTCACGGAGCAAGCCGCAAGCAACCAAAGCCTCATTCCAAGCATAAGGTAGGACCATGCTTTCTTTGTTTTATTTTATTCCTCTCTCACTCATTCACGTGATGGAAGGCTTGCGTTTGGCCTTGCTTGAGGAGGGAAGTGCAAGCCAGTTGTATTGATTTGAACATTGGAGGGTCCGACAGCTACACTCAATCTCGCAAGCTGTTTGCAGCACTGTCAATGGTAGAGCTCTCTCGTCCAATGAGGGCTGCAGAAGCACAGCAAATAGTCCCTCGAATATCTGAGCAGTCTCAGATATTTAAAACGTAGTTTGGACTGACATTTTTAAAGTATGGAGTACATCTCAATCAGTCGTGAGATTAATAGACAAAGCCTGCACGGGCACGGCACTCCGGAGGCCTGTTGCGATGTGGTGACATGTAGTCTTTCGGCAGTATGGCGTCGCCCAAGCCAGTTGTGTTGCCCCGTGTTTCGGTTTCGTGGCAAATGCAAATAAGACATTTAGGGGGGGACGAGGGTCTTAAAACTGACCTTTTTATTTGTGGCTCAAATCTCATGAAATCTTGCACACAGATGCGTTTTTCTCTTCTGATTCCAAAAATGTAGTCATAATTGAGCTGGTGGTCTTAGACCAAAAGTTATCTTAAATTCTAGAGTCTAATTAGGTAATTTCTTAGGCAGCTTTAATTAACTTTCTCATTGCATTTTGTTGTTTTTAATTACATGTGTTGATAGCCAGAGAATTCCCATACCCGATGACATTCTTGCTTTATTTGTTTAGGCCACGTATAAATAGCAATTTACAATTAGCTTAACGAGTTGCAGTCTCAAATACTGCGACCTTTTATTCTCGACATAGTATACAGTGGAACCTCGATTATACGTCCCCCGGTCATGCGACGACCCGCATTTTACGACGAATTTGTGCGGTCCCGGCAAAACCCCCATAGAGACAATGCATTAAAAACCTCGGTTATACGACGCAAATTTTAGAAGGACCCCGTTTCATACGACGGCTGGCTCGTACCGTCCGTCAAAAAAGGTCGTCAGCAAACGCAGGCCGGGATGTACCGTATTTTCGCGATTCTAAGCACCCCCCCCTATTCTCGTAAAAAAATTTCTGAAAAAAAAACTTTGCATGCGAATCTAAGCACCCCCGTTTTTGCGCGGAAAAGAGCGTTGCCGAGGCCGCCAAGTGCACTTGCTCTCTTTTTCGAGGAGCCTGTGCAGTCAGAGTCCGCAGGAGGCGCGGCCTGCGCGTTGTTGTTGCGACTGAGAGAAGGATGAAAAGGAAAGTGCACGGGCCCGCCTACTGGCTCGAGCCAAGCCACCACCGCTGCCAAGTGCAGATAGAAGAGAGTTAAAAGATCAGAGGAAAGATAAAGAGAAAAGATAAGACGCCCCTCGCAGCAACAGATGCCTCTGCCGGAGCGGACGCTGATGAAAAAACAGATAAGCGGGCGAGGCCGCGCTCGCCGAAGGGAGGACAGCTGCGGCCACGGCGCTTTTTGTAATGGAAGTAATGGATGCCATGTGCCCCGACGATAAAACTTCCCACGAAGAGGAAGTGGACAACGATGCAGAGGTTTGCGCTCCCATTCCTAGTTACGCGGACGTGTTGCAGAGCGTCGACAACATCCGGCGCTTCGCTTGCGCGCACGACGACGTTGGCGCGACCTACTGCCGGACGAGGCAGCCCTTGAAAGAAAGTTTATGCGCCGAGGTTGGGCAAAGGCGGAAAAAAAAAATTACCGATTTTTTTTAAACGGTAATAAAGATTTTTTTGCAAATCTGTTCAAACAAATGCTGGGTTTTGTCTCTTTAAATCTGATTGGCGTACTTGCCGCGGGCTTGAAGCCGGTCAACAGTTTTCGGCGCAAGGCCGAGCGCCACTGGCTGCATTCTTTGATTTTCGATTATACGACACCCGGATTATATGACGGTTTCGCGCGGTCCCCTGAACGTCGTATAATCGAGGTTCCACTGTATCAGGATGACATGCCTTTAGAGTAAAACAAAGAATGTCACCGGTTATGGGAACTCTCTGGTTATCAATTCATGTAAATAAAAGCAACAAAATGCAATGAGAAAGTTCATTAAAACTGTGTAAGAAATTGCCTAATTACATTCCAGACTTTGTAAGATTTAAGACCACCAGCTCAATTATGATTTCATATTTGTAATCAAAAGAGAAAAACGCATATGTGTGCAAAATTTCATAATATTCTAGCCATAAATAAAAAAGTTAGTTTTAAGACCCTTGTCCCCCCTTGAGCTCCAGGACGTGTACCCTCTGGTTTGGCGAGGCATCGTGCAAGTGATTGCTGACAGGTGGAAGAGCTCTGTGGATCATGTTCTCAAACAGGAAGATGTGATGAGAAAACTGGACCACATCATCGACGACGTTGTTGACCACGGTCCTGCTGTTGTAACCAACCTGGAGGACGCAACAGTCAGCAGTGCTGATCTGAGTTGTGATGGGGACGATGCATGACATCAAGCTATGCTATGAGGGTAAAATTGTCATCCTGTCTGTCATAGAAGTTGAATTATAGGATTTTGAAATTGTCACTTCAGAAACAGAAATACAAATTTTTCTGCCTGTTTGTGAAGTGGCAACTTCAGACCCTCTAACCCAACTTCTGTGATAAGCAGGATACCCTTATTGCATAGCATGATGTGAAGAGAGGCCAATGGTGTGCATTTTAACAAGTTCCCTGCAGCAAAGTTCCTTGAAAGTTCTAGGCAAAAAGTTACATAACATATTTATAAGTGCACGAGGACTTGCTTTGCATAAACTTACATTGCATATTTGGAATCAGCGCATGAGATACATATTCCTTGATGTTTATGCAGCTTCATTAATGAAAATTTTTTCTCTAAGACCCACTTCCCCCTTGAAAGGTGGATGGGGAGTGTTGCACCGCATGCAAGTTGCACATGAAGCTTACGATTTCTGCTTATTTTCTTTGTTTTGAAACTGTGTCACGAAAAGGGTCAGCTGAAATATGCTGCGTGTTCATGACCTTATTCTGGTCACTGTAAATGCCTACAAAAATTAACCGTTGCTGTTTTGCATTGGAAAAGTAATGAACTGGCTTTCTTGAGGCCTGGGTATATCATTTAGGTGCAAAGACATTTGTTTTTAAATGAAATCATGAAAGGTTAAGTGGTTTGAGCTGCGTGTTCCATCCCTTACTGGCCTGGTTGTTGTGCTGTTGCATTTTCCGGTGCTGGTGGGACTATTTCCTCTCGGTCACCGGTCTCTTCTTGTACGTGGACTGCCCGTGCAGATCTCGTTTTGCGGCCGGCCGTGTGAGCAGCCACCGGCCACGCCTTCTCATCTGCGGCCGTCCGGGCCTGGGCCAGACGACGCACGTGGCGCCGGCCGTGCTGCACCTGCTCGAGCACCTTCCCCTGCACCGACTGGACCTGCCCGCTCTGCACTCGGTCACGGCCCGGGCACCCGAGGAGGCCTGCGCACAGGTGAGTACGCCCTGGTGTACTCCACTTCATCATCCAAATGGCCTGCTGTATCTGTAGAGGTGTATCTGAAAGCAAGGCATCTTGCCAACTGTTGCACTGGGTTTCTTGTTTTAGGACAAGGCATGGCAACACCCATTTCAGACAAAGGGGGTCGTTGGTTCAGTGTGACAGTGATGGTGGAAGTTAGCACAAGCGTTGCCTTTTCCCTTGCATCTCTGCATTGCCATTGCGCTATGTGTGCCAAAACAAGGGATCCTGTGAGTGAAAATATTCACCGCCCTGCCGTGGTGGCTCAGTGGTTACGGCGCTCGGCTGCTGACCCGAAAGACGCGGGTTCGATCCCGGCCGCGGTGGCTGAATTTCTTGAAGGCGAAATTCTAGAGGCCCGTGTGCTGTGCGATGTCAGTGCACGTTAAAGAACCCCAGGTGGTCGAAATTTCCGGAGCCCTTCACTACGGCGTCTCTCATAGCCTCAGTCGCTTTGGAACGTTAAACCCCAACAAACCAAACCAAACCAAAATATTCACCGTAGAAAGTTATTGTGATGAGGACCACTTTCGTTCTACCCTTCGATTAGTGTGTGATGTTAGTGTGTGGATTGTGTGCGTTCAGTGGTGTACCAGATTCCTTTCACTTGCCAAAAGGTGTGTATCGGAGAAAATGGGCATTGCTTGAATATCCGCCTAAAAGAACATGAAAAAGCGTCGTCAGATGTACTTAAACATTGCGCTCAGTGCGAAGATCAAAAGAATTGTAAGGCGTTATGTGAGAAGGCACTGTACCGGCACCACAACCAGCGTACCAGAGAGATTATGAAAGCATTTTTCATAAAGCAAAGAATAGGCGCGTGCATCAGCCAACCCTCTATCACATTATATGGTGCGGAGATACGGTTCTTGGACAACACCTGATGTGCCATGGTCATAGAAAAGGGTGCCCTGCACAATTTTTTTTTGCGTTTTTGAGTTTGTTCCATGTGTTGATTGCGTCATGTGATTGTTGACTTTGCCTTTTTTTTTTCGGTTGATTTTATATGTGTTTTTCTTCTGATAGAATTTTATTTGCGAGACAGCGCTTGTGTTGTGCACCTATCCTTCTTCCGTCGTCTCTCTTCGTACTGTATTTTTCTTTTAAAATGAATGTAACCCAACTAGACCAACTTTCCATCCTACCATGTTAAAAACGAACCCCAGGTGGTCGAAATTTCCGGAGCCCTTCACTACGCCGTCTCTCATGGCCCGAGTCGCTTTGGGACTCATTTGCTCCTCTAGCAAACTGTTCTGTTGGTGACAGGTGGTCGTGTCGTGTGTGTAGGTGCTGCAGGAGGCACAGCGGGTGCTGCCGGGTGTCCTGTACCTGCCACACGTGTGCCAGTGGTGGGACACGTTGGGCGATGCCATCAGGGCCACCTTCCTGACCCTCCTGGGCGACCTTGAGCCGCTCATGCCCGTCCTGTGGCTGGCCACGGCTGACGTGCCATTCGACCAGCTGCCATTCCAGGTGTGTTGCTGTCATGGTCCAGGAACCCTTTGGTTCCTTTTCAGGTTCCCAGAGCACCCAAGTCCATGCATCCCCCTCCTCGCCTTACCTTTACCCATTTGCTCTCATGTGAGACTGTGTCGCTCCACAGTGAGCAACTCATTACTAATTGAATTTGGTCACTTGGAAGCCTGAAACAGGGGGGTTCCTCAAAAGCTGATGCGGTTCTGTGAGACTTTGAAAACTGCTGGTCAAGAGCGTTGGTTCCTGTATAGGTGGTTGTGGACTTTGGGGTTTCTTAAGGACTTTTTAGCATTTATGAGGCTCATGCTGTGCAGAAAAGAGTACAAGGGTTGTTGATAAATTTAAGGGGGGACACTGGTCTTGAAAAGAAAATTTTTATTAATTTAGTCATAGTTATGAAATTTTCAGGGCACACGTATTTTTGTGCGCTGATTCTAGATATGTCATTTAATTTCATGTAAAACAATTCCTTGAGCACTTATGCACTTTTTATGCTAGTATTTTGCGGAGAGTTTTGAAGAAAATTTGCTGCAGGAAACTCGTTGAAATGTATGCCATTGGGTTCTCTCAACACCAAAGAGTACAATAAGGGTGAAATTATCATCCTGGCTCTCATAGAACTTGAGTTATAGGGGACTGAAGCTGCCACTTCAGAAACAGGAATACACACTTTCCTTCTCATTTCTGAAGCGACAACTTCAAAACTCTATGACTTAAGTTCTATGATAGGCAAGAAGACAATTTCACCCTTATTGTATTCCTTGGTGTCAAGAGAACCCAATGGCATACATTTCAGCGAGTTTCCTGCAGCAAATTTTCTTCAAAACTCTCCGCAAAATACTAGCATAAAGAGTGCATATGTGCTCAAGGAATTGTTTTACATGAAATTAAATGACATATTTAGAATCAGCACACAAAAATACATATTCCCTGAAGATTTTGTAACTGACTTCATTAATAAAAATTTTTTTTTTCAGGACCAGTGTCCCCCCTTAATCCATTAGGTGAGATCAAGTTAGCAAAAGGAACTACAGCCACCGACCTATTTTACGGGCTCGGCGGGACCCAAAAAATGGTCTGAATAATCGAACAGTCCGAAAAATCCATGAACTTAGAAAAGTAAACTTTTCTGCAAAAAACCGGCTTTCAAAATCGCAAAAAACGCCGCTTCCCATGTTCTGCCTGCAAGCGATAATATTAGACTGAGTCGTAGCTGTGCTCTCCTCATGCCCGCAGCCCATCACATCATGATACCAGATAGTGCGACGCGGCCGCAGTCATGCCACGAATGAATGCACTCGCTGTGCGAATCAAGAACAGTCAGTTTGCATGGGGCAGTGATGTTCGCGAAGACCGAGAGGTAACCCACGGAAAGACGCGAGCGGAGGCGAGCGCCTCCGAATGCAGTCCCTCAGATGCAAGACAGATGCAAACACCTGACAACCTGTTGCATCTTAAGCAAGGGTTTTGCATGGGCTGCGAAATTGTGCTGTTTGTTAACCGCTAAGAGCCTGGCCTACTTCTTGCAGCTGCAGCAGCTGTTCGGTCCGTCGGAAGTCCTCGAGTTGGCACCCCCGACGGAGGCGGAGCGCCGTGCCTTCTTTGCACCGCTGTTTGCCAAGGCTGCCGCTCCGCCGAGGCCCAGGCGTCCCCCTCCCGAGCAGATGCCCCGCCTGCCCGCGGCGCCTCCGCCGGAGCCCCGGAAGCTGACGCCCGCGGAGCTGGAGCGGCTCCGCCAGCAGGAGGAGGCGACCCTGCGGGAGCTGCGGCTGTTCCTGCGGGACATCCTGACCAAGCTGATGCGCGACCGGCGCTACACCATGTTCGCCAAGCCCGTGGATGCGGAGGAGGTGCCCGACTACCTGGATGTGATCCAGCAGCCCATGGACCTGGAGACCATGATGGGCAAGATCGACCTGCACCAGTACCAGACGGTGGGCCAGTTCCTGCAGGACATCGAGCTGATCTGCTCCAACGCACTCGAGTACAACCCTGACCGAAACCCCATAGGTGGGTGGGATTGCATGGCAGAATATAGGGCTCACTGCTTTTGCTCTGAGAGTTCGGTATACAGTAGCCTCAGTGGTACGATCCCAGTTGATGCGATTTTCAGGATGATATGAATTCGTAAAAAGCCCTGTCCAGGGTGCATTGTCTGCAGTGAGCAGAAATTCAAATGTTGCGAACAATGCTCTGCCCCACTGTGGATGATGCTAATGTGCAAGCCGTGACCGCACTGTGGAGCACCAAGTACCTGCTGCCCATAAATTGCTGGTGCCAGGATCATGAGTTGTGCGTCACGTACCGCGAGTAGTGAGTGGCAGCACGCAGCCCGTGCATCACAGACGCCATGATTGCCAGTCGCGTGATGCACACCACGAACCGTGAGGGACGCTGTGCGGCTTGTGAGGCTTATACATCGTCAACATAGCGAGTCGGCAGTGGCATGTGGCTGTATGTAAACCCTGTTAGCCGTAAATAGATGTGCATGAATTCTGCTCACAAATTTTGTTCGTTTCTCATGACCTTGTGAGATTTGTATGATCGAGATTTAACTCTATACGGTACTTTCTTTCTCTGTATCCGTTATAAAAGTACTCCTGTTGTCATCCTGCAAGAGTCTGTGCTGAGACCACCGTGCTGTCTCTGAGCATTTCAGCCTGCATGAGAGGTGTGTGTGTGTGTGCTCAAGGAGAGAGGCGAGTGAAGTGTTGATGCACATACTGAAATCAATACTTTGGATGATGTGCCGGATTTGCGGTTGCTCTGATTCTTCGAAGACATTTTGCCATACGCAGTACCTACATACTGGCGATGCATCAATCTGTTGGGACTGCACCTAGAAGCATTGTCACTCTGCCATTTAAGTAGTAGTGCCTGCACTAGGTGCACCAGAAGGCCCCGGGGCGAACGCCAGAAGAAGGGGGGGGGGAGGAAATGTTAGCACGATCCTCGCCTGTGTGGTTCCGCCGGGTGACAGCGATTGTTGCACGCCATTTTCTCGATGTCACTAGGCCTAATGTGCTCTGCACTGAAGCCACAGTGAAAGTGCTTTGAAACGAGCTATCGCTTATCCTGAACCGTGCAAATTTGTTAACTGTCACCGCCGAGACACAACTCCACATTAAAATGAATGCATGTTTTACTCCTTGGTCAGCGAAATGAAGGGAAAAGCCTCAAGCTGCCTCGCATTGTTGCATGCAGTTGTGCAGCGGACTGCGTCTTTGGGCATGTGTTGCGCAGTTACGCAGAGTGTCAGCAGATAGCAGCAGATAGCCCAAGTCCGATAGCAAGATAGCACTCAAGGGGCAAGGTGTTCGCTTGACTAATCTGGTCAGTATTACAATACAAATTCAGGGAGGGCAGGAATCGTACAAATTATCTGGGATTTCAAATGAACTGATATCAAATTACTATAGAGCTTTTACTGTGTGGCACTTACTTAGGATAAAGATGATCTCCAGGGTTTAAATTGCTGCTCATGCTGAATTTGCGGCACCTCGAATTGCGGAACGGCAAGAAACCCTTTCCATTTTGGTTCCAACGCCCGACTCTTTCGTTCCCTTCCCTTGTGTCCCCTGGCATCTAGACAAGAACATCCGCCACCGAGCCTGTGCCCTCCAGGATGCAGCCAATGCCCTCGTGGACACCGAGCTCGACTGGGGCTTCGAGAAGATCTGCCAGGACATCGTCCAGGCTCGCAAGGAGAGAGGCAAGTGAGGTGTTGATTTGTCCGGCCATATCCCTGCTGGACATTTTTAACTGGGCAGTGTTCCAAGTGTGAACCGGTGAATTTCATTTTGCAAATTTTTCTCTTAGTTGCGCTTTTTTATGTTTTTGGTTGAGTTCAAAATTTTTTGGAGTATGGTTATCCTGTTGAAGGTGAGCATGTTTTCTGAACGGTGCTGAAATGAGTGACCTAAGCATTAATGCTGAAAAAGGCCCACAGATGACACTGTGGTGTGATTGCAGCAAGCTCAAAGGGATTCCGAACGGGAATATTAATCCAGCTAGATTGAGGTGTTAATGTCTAAAGATAGCAAATGTGTCATTCTTTTTTGCGTAATGAAGCTTGGATAACTGAGTTAATCAGGCAAGAGTGAAACACATGACATTTAGTGGGGCCCCTTGAGACTTCCTCGGTGATAGAAGTGCGGCTGATACAAATTTCTCAGTATGAATTGAATTCGTAAAATCCCCTGGCCAAAATGCATTGTGCACAGTGTTCAAAATTATTGCCATTCCAAACACTCTGCCATGCTCCTATGGATGATATAAACTTGCGAACCGTGACTGCACACATGAATAGCACGGTCTGCGCATTGCTGACACTATGATTGCCAACCATGCAGTATATGCATTGGGAGCACTATGTAGTGGCACATGACTGTAAATAAATCCTGTTATCTATAATAGACTTTCATGAATGTGTTCTCATACTTCAGCATACAGATTTCGTTTTGTTTACGGTGAGAGCTTTTATGCGGAACCCACTTGGGCTCTTTGTTGAAACTGTGTGGTTGATAGAATTTGGCGGGTACCCGGGAGATGCCTCCTCCTGAGCACCTTCCGGTAGGAGAACCTTCGGGCACCTTCCGGGCCCCGATCCTGAGTGTCATCATCATCATCCTCCTCCTCCTGAGTGTGCTGCCCACCAGATTGCTGTATTGGTCCCCAGAATTTCACGTTGCGACTTGTGGCGTTCACAACAGTTGGCAACACCTACCTCCACACGGAGAGTATATTTAGCACAATAGCATTAAGGAGTTCGTGTCGCAGAAAATCCGGCATCGCCGCCACCGTCGTTAACCGTGAGCGAAAAAATCCACGGAAAATACCTAGAGAAACAACCTAGGAGGCAAGTGGGCTACCTAGGTCAGGTAACCTTGTGACTTCATCGCGATCTCCCCACCGGATTGTGGGCAAACCGAAAAATGTGAAACCAACTTGCCCAGCAGCTCAGTAGTATGATTTCCGTATTACGTGCATTATTTGCGCACTCATGTTATTGGTACACCCCTGATTTATTATGCGGGTACCCAGGTTTAAAAAAAATAATATATGGGTCGACAGTCATGCTTCTAGTAATGCAATTTTTCAACGCAGCTGCTGCGGTATTTAAACCGTAGGCAACCCCATACGGAACGCGCAGTGTCAAATGGAGGTGGTGCATGCACTGTGGCGCCATCTCTTGGCAGGTTGCGGCCACGGAGCCCACCTTTTGGCTGCTGCTGTACTTTCCTCCTCCCTGATTGGCTACGCCGATGCTGTGGCACGCTGCTCAACTCGGGAACAGGCACCTAAGAGCTGTGCTGTAAAACTTCTCTACTCGCACATTTTACACTCTGCTGTGCCACACCACCATTGTGCATGCGAATGCACGCAAGGAAGGCTTGGAGAGATCGGTGTGGCTATGTTGCCGTATGCAGCTACGAAAGATGCAAGTGGTGAGAGGACGAATTTGCGTGCTGTCTACTCGGCTCTCTCGCACTGGCGATCGCTTTCCCAGACAAACAGTTGCGAGATCAACACTGCGCAATCACCAGCGCACGTTGGAATCCGAAGCTACCAAACCGTTTGCTGTTCGGTTTGCCACTAGTCAGTCGGGCCGCATGCAAGGGCACTGGTTTATCGCCTTTAATCTCCACATGCCTCTGACTGCTACCTTTGCTATTGTGTCGTTGCATGTTTATTGCTTTGAGCTGCGCACACACCATCTAGCCATCCTGCGGGGAACTACATAACGTGGGGTGGGGTGGGGCGGGGTGTCAACTCTTTTCTGGCCAGTTAGGGGTGCGAAGTTGAGGGTTCGACATACAGGTGGCAACGTACGGCCTGTATTGCGTGTTACGGCCTTTGTAGAGTACTTTTGGGACGTTCTTGCAAAATCTTGTAATTTGCGCACCCCCTTTTTGAAGTCTTTGTTGAAAGAAAAAAAAAGTGCTCAAATTATGCCAGTGAACTCGGTGAACCTGGAGATTTTTCATGTTGCACAATAGGCTCTGTGTGTCAGTGCTTGTCCTGAAAATTTTATATGGTAAAATTCAGATGTAAAATGTGGCCTGTGAAAACTTGAAGGGCCATTGACCAGTGGCTACCGCGGCCCGCCATAAACCAACAGGTCCGAGGGGTGCAATAATGCATGCCGGTTTGTACTTCGTGCGATTTCGGTGCCAATAGCAGATGTGTACCGCCTGTGCTGCCGTATTGCTGCCAGCTTCTAAGCTAGGAGAGAGTTAAATTTCCTACGGTTTCGACTCCCGGTCGGACAGAGAGAACATGTGGTGCAGGTGCGCTTCCGTGTTGGATGTTATTTCATTACTTTCAGATATTTTTGTTTGTTTGTTTACTAATTTATTTATTGTTTGTTTATTAAGGAACCCACAGCGCCGTGGCATTACAGTGGGGGGGAGTAGGGAATGTACAAAAAAGAAGCACACATGGCACCTCCGCTCGCAGGCAGAGTTACAAGCATAAAGCGTTCGCCATGTACATCTCACTTCAAAAGAACACATCACAATCGCATTACATCATTAAAGAACGAAAGAACGCGTCATTTGATGTCACACTCACAACATCGCTCGATAGTCTGTTCCATTCTCTAATGGTTTTCAGAAAGAAAGACATTTTGAACAATTCAGTTTTTGACGCGAATTCGCAGACTTTAAAAACATGGTCAACACGGTTGGATCTATAAAAAGGCTCCTGCACATACCTTTCGCGTTCAACCCGAACAGTTGAATAATAAACAGCTTGAAATAGCTTCAGACGCAGCTTCTTTCGGCGCGTGTCAAGCAATTCCCAGTTGAGTGCATCCTTCGTACACGATGCACTGTAACGAGCCCCGCGTGTGCCAGACACGAAACGAGAGGCAGTGTTCTGCACCCTCTCCAACTTATCTTTATCTCTAGCAGTAGGCGGGTCCCAGACAGTTCACGCGTAGTCCAGAACCGACCTGACATAAGTCTTGAATAAAATGTCACGACATGACAGTGGAAAAGTAATAGAAGTACCATTCTGCTAGGTCGAATGAATGTTAATCGCTCTCCTTGCTTCTTCTAGGGGAGGAGCCAGTGCCTTATGTACCAAAGAACTACCACGTCCTCCCACGCACCGCGCCACCAGCTTCCAACGGCCCGCCAGTACCTGATCCGCCTCAGGTCGAGGCTTCCACCGAAGATGGCGGACCCAAGAGGTTCAGCCGGAGGCTCCGGGGCATGGATGCCCCGACCGACGAGGAGATGGAGGCTCCCGCTGCTGCCGAGAGCGCCAGCAGTACGACCACTCAGGAGGCAGACCAGAGTGAGACTCCCCAGACGAGCAGCGAGACGCAGGAACCAGCGGCCACGAACTGCGCAACCCCCGAGGGACAGTCGTCTTCGAAGCCTTCGTCAGCCAGTCGAGGTATGCGGCTTCTGTCTTCGTGTGAAAACAGGTGTGGGCATGACGGTGCATGTTTGGGGGTGTCATGCTCCAGTCGGACGGGCAAGCATTGTGTTGCTTGCTCCTAGCGAGGGCGTAGTACGTTGTGAAGTGCCGTTACGGTGACATGGAATGGGTGTTGATGACCGCTGAAAATTTTGAACGGGTCTTGAACGTTTCCTGAAATGTAGCTTGTTGCGATATTTTTCTGAATTTGAAACTGAAATACTTGCGAACCCCTAGTGAAGTACTATTTTATGCAAAAATTTCGTCATTGGGCCAGCTAGTACTTGCCTGAAGGTTGAAATTGTTGCCTGAACAACCAAAATGGTGGAATACGCTTGCATTCAGTGGACAAGTCATTGAACTTGTTTTTTAGTTGTAATCACTTAATAAAATTCGATGCATGCCGGCATTCCTGCCTTTCGAGCGTACTATTTGCTATTTATTCTTGAATCATTGGTACTGGGACCGTGCTTGTGGAATAAGGGAATCGTGCGTAGGCCGAGTGAAAGCATTCGCTGAACTCGCTTTCATGCTGTCCGCTGCAAGTGTCACCCGAAACTTCCCGCTTGAACTGTTGCTCGTGGCATTAGAGCTGAGGGAGGGCACCAAGGGAAGGCCAATGTTTGCCCGTCTGACAGGGGCGTCAGATGCATAGCTCATAACCTATTTGTTTGCATAGCATTACCAAGCATTCGCAACTGTTATTCACTGAACTCGCTTTTTTGTTCTCACAGTGTTAGGTGAGGAAGTTGTTTTTTTTTTTGTTATTGTTAGTACTTTGTTAGCTTGATGTCGCTTGTGCTGATGCATTCTGTCACACTCCTCTGGAATTGGCACCCACCAGTGGTGGCCTAGTGGCAGCGTTGTTCGGCCGGGGAGGTGAAGTCTGTGGATCGGATAGCGGGTGCAGCGTTTCCATTTCACTGGACGCGAAATGCAAAGCCGCCTGTGTGCCGAGATTTTTGGCGCACGTTGAAAAAAACCGCAGCAGTGGTTGAAATTATTTTGCAACCTGCCTCCACTGTGCACCTCATAGACCACAGCATTGATTTAACACGTAAAGTTGTAACGAAATGCATTGAATTAGGAGGGGTGGGGTTGTGGTGTGCTTGCAAAAATTGATTGGGACATCAAAATTGGTCATTTGTTTTCTTGCCCCTTGAATTGTTGGCACGTCTAATTCGGGCATGTTACCTGCACATATCATTATCCATAGCAAACCAGTAGGATTGTTGATGCACTTTTTCAAAAAGTGCAGTGATGAGACATTGCCTACGAAGTCTGAATGCAGTGTCATGTGTCTCGGTGGGATTAGATTCAAGCACTTCTTTAGTGCCCTATTCTGTGAGGGTGAGTAGTAACAAACGCTGCTGATCTGTCCATTAGTTGAGGTTGGCATTCAGTACATGTAGAGATGCTGCCCACATAAGTTGGGCATAGCAGAATGTACAAGGTGTGACAAACAGAATGCATTGCACAGCGAGTTTTATCCTCGAGATGCCTTTGTAGTTTGCAGTCATTCTTGATTGCAGTTTACCTGTCTACTGATAAACTGCGGTGGTGTTATTTTGCAAGATTCCTTTGATGCTTTACTGGTCATGAAATCTCCCTGTAAAAGTGCAGAAGAGGTTTGCTTTTCCTATGTGACCATATTGTGCCATCCTCTGTAGACTGGCAAGCTTGCCATGACAATGAGCCATCTTCTGGGACAGGCTCGCTGCATAGCCCATGTGGCGTGCCAGCCAGTTTCTGCCTTGGATCACTTGAGAAGAGTTACTATGGCGGTGTGCATGAATAGAGAATTGCCAGAAAGTCTTAGTTAATGTGCCTCCATCGTGGCTAAGTGCAATGCACTGATCTGTGGGGAAAAACAAGCTTAAGATGGGTTATTTCATTAGAAGAAAGCAGCTTCTATTCTGAGCTTGAAAACCTGCCACGGCTCTTAGGGGCTTCTTGGAGCAGGTAACAAACCCAGAGTGCTGTTCTGCTGACACAAATTTCACGAGAAGGGCAATCTGATTTTGTTTGATACCGGTAGGCCTCAGTGATTGGCAGGGCTTCCTAATGTCGCGTGATGCATTTCTACGTATTTCAGCGCGTAAAATGGCCTGCACGATTGTAAGCTGAATGTGTAAGCCAGTTTGTGGCAGCAGTTGGGCTCCATCAGCTAGTTTGGGCTATCTCAAGGATCTAATGCAGAGCAGGCAAGACCAGTAAAGCATTGAACGACTCTGCCATCACTCGGCAGAGGCTGGTGTGTGGCATGTGCTGGGCTGGCACTGGCAGGAACGCCGCTAGTGCAGTGCACCATTTCTGCCCTGGCGTGCCAGCGGTGTTGTGTGACGCCGTGGTGATGGTGGTGGGGCCCAGGGGAAGTGTCTGGCGGCCGGCGGGCAAACCCTCTGGTGCGCCGGCGCAAGTCGCTCTGGCTCGGCTCCTACTACCGTCGCCGTGTGAGGAGGCACCCCACTGCCTACCCCGGCCACAGCAAGGCAGCCGCTGTGACCGGTAGGGTATCCACAGTACACCCTTCCTCGTGTACTACTCCCCTTGTGAATCTAAAGCGTGGGGAACGCGGGAGACAGACGAATGGTGTGAAGCGATGGGGGTGGGCCTACCTCGTCTCTTCCATCTTCTGCCCGCGTTCATTAAACGCTTTAGATTTGCAACTTGTCTGGCCAATCCATCCGCAGCTGTGTGCTCCCTCTTGTGGTCGAGCTTTTGCACGGGAGTCTGAAACATTGGTGGAGTCGCTAGCCCGCAGACTTTGGGGGGGGGGGGGGGGGGGTTGGAGATGTGGTAAAAGCTAGAGCTCTTTGATGATACAGTTGAGATCAGATACATCGAATCTAGATGTTTCTAGAGGCCCGTGTTCTGTGCGATGTCAGTGCATGTTAAAGAACCCCAGGTGGTCGAAATTTCCGGAGCCCTTCACTACGCCGTCTCTCATAGCCTTAGTCGCTTTGGGACGATAAACCCCATAAACTAACTAACTAACTAACGTTTCGAATTATTGGCTGTGTTGAAAACACAAATTGACCCCTTGAAAAGCCTGTGTAAAAGTATAGCAGAGTTGCCTTGTATAACGAACTATAATCTTGGCGGTTGTTACATCTATTGATGGCTTTCTTGCCCTAACGGCACTCTTGAATCACTTTTCACGGTTGGAGACTGGTCAGCTGTGCAGTCTTTCGCACGTGCTGGCAGCACTAGCACTCTGGAACCACGTAACGAGGTGGGCATGAGTTGTGCTTGAGGTGGCCTTAGCTGTCTTGTACTCATTTTCCATGCCACATTGATGTCATGCGGTGAAGCCAGCCTAGCTAACTGAAGCCCTGTGGCAGCCCCTGTCTCACGTGCTTTGCTGCCAAGGATATTGCGGAAACTAATTGCACCTTAGTTTTAACAAACGATTCTTCTATTTTTGGTGTTCTAGTAACAGGATTACACATTTGTGATAAGCAGTGGTTCCGAAAAATCATACGCTGTGGCTTCGATGCAAAGCTGGTTAGGCCTAGCAGTGCCTAGCGAGCGTGCATTGCCAGCACCCTGGCGAGGGGCATGTCGCTGTAGGAAGCACATCACTAGCATGGGTGCAATGGATTCCTGTTTTGGAACGCAGCTCTTCAGCGCTGCTTGTGGGTTGAGTGCCGCACCTTGCTGTTCAACCTTGGGTGTAACCAGAGGAGTGAATGAGCAACACAGTATAGGATGAGAGAGAGTGAATGCAGAGGATTAAAGTATGGGGATAGTGAAGAGAGTGCAAGGAGGAAAGCGGAGGGAGAGAGTATAGCAGCAGCCAAAAGATGGGCTCAGCGGATGCGACTTGCTAAGAGATGGGGCCAGGGTAGCGAACGCCGTCATCCGGTCGCCCGCGGAGAGCCTTGTGAGCAGACCACTGTCGGCTTTTGAAGCAGAATTTCACACCTGGTGTGATCAAAGAGCTCTGGTAGAAGTCGCATCTTTGAGAAAGGGAGTTGCTTGGTTCCAGCCGTATAAGAAGGTGGGAGAAGCCATCTGGAAACTGAGAACTAGAAGATTGAATGAGAAGAGTCGCAGTGTTCGGGTAGTGCCAACACTAAGTCAGTCCCATGAATTGCTATGCTCCTCAGAGCTTTGGCTAGTCAACTGACAACAGCAAAACGTGGTGAGGTTTGGGGCCAGCTTAGGGAAATCAATGGTAAAGTGACAAAGTCTGTGTGGTCACCAGTGACCTCAAGAGGCACTTACAAAACAAGCAAACCAATTTAGAAGGGATTTGGGCCAACACAATTTCCAAGCAGGCTGAGTCTTACCTTAGAGTATACTACCTGACATTCCTGTAATCCTGGGCTGATACTGGGATAGCATCAGCTTGTAATTTTGACCTGATGCTTTCTTGTAATCCTAACTTTAACAGACTCAGTTATTCAAAGAGTTGGAACATCGGGTCACCCCAAAGGAACCACCAAAAACTGTTCGCATTGTAAGTTCATTGTTGTCGAAAACTTGGGCAGTGGTCATCTGCTTTTGAGATGAAAACTGCACAGCAACAAGGATTTTTTGCAGCTCTGTGAAATGCCTTACTGCTTACACTGTGTCTGAAATGAACGGTCAAAGTGGTAGAGGTTTGCGCAACTTCTTTTACGATGCCATGCGGCAATTGTGGAGTCTCTTTGCGTATGGGGAGGACGAAACGCACAAATAATGAATAGCACAGGGCAGATGCACAAGTGTGGTACACTGGAAGAACTGCATGGATGAAATTGAGTGACAAGACCAGCGACGTAACATGGCATTCCAGTCCAGGTCCGAAATGGCACACTGCTGGACCAATCCATCTGACCGATGTGGCACATTTGCCAGTTGAGTGTTGATGGTTTTGGTGGTGTCTAGCCAGGTCATGTGACCTCCCCAGCATTTCTGATTGGTTTTCAGAATTGTGATGTCATCACTCACGTCACCTCTTTGACGCCTCTGATTGGTTCGCAGAATTTGTGACATCATCATGTAGGGTATATACAGTGGCGCTCATGCATGGAGCTCGTGAAGTTGCCAGCAATAGGAAAAAAGAACTTTCATTCAATGGCAGAAATCACCCACAACAACTGTGCTTTAATAACGCATTGCTGAGTACTGTAATTGTGCTGTGAGGTTTTTCATATTGACGGAGGCCCTCTGATTGTCATCATGCCTGCAAGTTAAGTGCTGTCTTGCGCGCAGTTCTGTCTCTTTAGTACTAAGCAAATGGTTTCGTAGACCAGACCATCTACGGGCAATTTCGTAACAGTGCTTCACATATCTTACAGGTGCAGTGAAGAGGAATCTGAACTTTTTTTTTTTTTCCAGGTCTCGTGTGTTTACCAGCACTGTGCCATCACTCATACTACTTGTAAACTCATTTAGTCTTCTTTTAATGTGTTGTGTTATCCTTGCTGACATGTTTTCCAATATCTTCTTTGCATGTGTTATTGTATATAGTAATAACCCCCTACAATAATGCCTCATGGGCTCTGTAGGTACTTTCAATAAATAAATAAATAAATAAAACTCCTCTTTTTACCGCGAGAACTCGATCTACATGTTCCGAGCATTCTTAGAAACTTCGATTTATTGCCTTGTGTGGCTGATTTTCCTAATTAAATCGAATTAACATCCGGCTCCCGCCTTTTTTATTTGAATTCTCCCCGTACGGTGGGCAGAGTCAACCAACGCGTGGAGCGCCCTTCACCCAGTCCTGTGGCGGCTTGCCGCTCCGCCATTGGCGGAGTAATACGTAATAATCCGTAGAAGCAAATAGTCTGCGTGTATTTTTATTTCTGCGGGCTTATTTTGCGACTATATTATCTGCAAATGAAACTATTTATTCACGGAAACCTAAAAAACAAAATAAAGTGAAAGCAAAGCCTCCACGGAGCTGGCTGAATGGCACTCCACGCGTTGGTCGACTCTGCCCATCGTACAGGGAGAATTCAAAAAATAAAGGCAGGAGCCAGACATTAATTGGATTTAATTAGGGAAATCGGCCACACAGGGCAATAAGTCGCAGTTTCTAAGAATGCTAGGAACGTGTAGATCGAGTTCCCGCGGCAAAAAGACGAGTTCAGATTCCTCTTCGGTGCACCTTTAAATTGCTAGCTCAGGGGTGCATTCAGTTACGCAGGCTTAGAAATCTGTAATGTAAAAAAAAAAAATCTGTTTGCACCCTCATCATGAGTCAGGAAGAATAGTACGGCATGGAGATTACATGGCATGAAAGCATTGAGTTATGCCTTCCTGGAACTTCTTGAGCGCAACTGGTCATATACAAGCACAACACAGCATTGGAAAGATAGCATTTCATGGGATCAGGTCCCATAGGGAGTCCCATCGCTATCAGTGCCTTTTGACGTAATGTATTTGCTTATGTATTTGCTTGCCCATCCATGTTTACTCCGTGGAGGAGTTCACACTTCTTTATTTATTTTGTAGTGAATTACAATGAACGCGCCTGAACTATTATGAATGCGCCTCAGGTTGCCTCGATGGCAGACGAAGAAGTTGACGACGAAGGGTGCCGGCGCGCGGCTCCAGCTCTCTGGCTGTGTAGACTGACTGTGATTTTGCTGCCATCCGCTCAGCTGTTTGGTGAACTGTATTGCTGAGTTCACTAGTACGTGAACCCCCTTTCAATTTATTTATTTATTAGAGATACTATCAGTCCGGTCAGGACCAAGATAGGAGTGATATTGTTATTCGGCATTTCAGACCATGAAACCGTAAAAATACCGTATTTACTCGCATAATAGGCGCACCCCTGGTTTGGTCGCGAAAAATTTGATTTTTTTATTTCCGCGCATAATAGGCGCACCCCGGGCTTGACACTGTGATCAATACTGTATTTACACGATTGCAAGCCAATGCCTCACCGCCCCCCACCCCCAATCTTTATTTTAACAAAGTTTTCGCTGAACTGACACTAGTCCTCACTAGTGCTGCTGCCGTCGCAGCTGCTGCGGACTCGCAGCACGTGCAACGACATCACGTAGAACAGCCGCACACAGTTTTCAGGGATGCTCACTTTAAACGTCTGTTTGGAAAGCTTCATCTCCAGCCGGAAACGTTCCTGACTTAGGCCCGCGAAAACCTCGGCGCTTGGAGTCGCGTACGAAAATTTGGGCACGCCGCAGTCGCAACTGCCGCACTTCTCGGCCACGTCGAATTTCCGACCTGCCGCACGCTTGCCGTGTTCGAAAGCAAACTCCCAGCCGTGTAGTTAAGGTGCTTGCCCGTCGAGCTAAAACAGCAACGCTCGGCGGAAAAGCCACAAACCGCGATGAACTAACCGTAGCCTCCGCAATCGAAGCGCGCTTTAACGGCGCGCGCCGCCACCGGAGTAGATCGCTACTAACGCGCTACCGCAGATCCCGGCACTTGATAGCAAAAAAAAACTGGAGCTGGTGATGCTGATGGCGATATAGATAGCGAAAGCTCGCGGCGGAGAAAAACGTTGATGATGATGATGAGCTTGGCCTCGGGTGCCCTGCGTGGGCGGCGTCTGGAAGCTCCTGTGCGCGTATGAGGCCTCCGGGATCAAGCGTCCGTTGCACGCCGCCAGAGCTGATCGCGGAAGCCTCGGCGCGTGCATTTCGAAGGCCATTCCCGTGTGGGTCGTGGAAAGTTTTGGTGCGACCCTTACACGGATCTTTTTTTTTGTATTTTCTTCGGAAAAACGGGGTGCGGCCCGTACACGAGTGCGTTTATGCGGTATGTTCAATTTTGCGAGTCGAAAAATTTCCGGAAATTTTACCCGCGTAATAGGCGCACCCCGAACTTTGAGCCGGATTTTCTGCAAAAAAAAAGTGCGCCTATTATGCGAGTAAATACGGTATCTCATCCTGTGGTCTGGTTTGGTTGGAAAGTTCTGAATTTCTGAATGCGTCGGGCTGGTTTGTTTTGAAACACAAGAGCGAATGTCATGTGGTGCTCCCAACTCCTCGCATACAAACCTAATAATGTGCCATGGGTGTGCATGGTCTGCTTTGGGCTCATGGTGCACTTTACGGTTGTGTGGAAGCTTGCTGAGACTCTGTGCATTGGTGCTGCGTTCTGTCACAGATAAGCCAACGTCGACGAGGAGTGCAGCAAAGCGGCGGCGGTCGTCTTCAGATGGCACGGGAAAGAACTCGGACTCGTCGCGTCCCGCCACCAAGATGGCGGCCAAGGACAAGTCGTCGCCGACTGAGAGCTCCAAGCCCTGCACTCAGTCGAAGGAAGCCAGCCCCACTGCTGCAGCTGGCCCAAGCACAGAGCAGTCAGAAAAGGTGGATATCAGGCGACCACCACCTCCTTGCGCAGAAATATTTGTTCATCTTGAAGGAGTAGACGTGGCAAGATTTGGTTGGGTATTCTTTGGAATGGTGCATGAACCATCGGGAAGGATGGATCGCCACATGGAATTCACTTAAGGGGGGACACTGGTCTTGAAAAGAAAATTTTATTAATTCAGTCATAATTATGAAATTTTCAAGGCACATGTATTTTTGTGCGCTGATTTCAGATATGTCATTTAATTTCATGTAAAACAATTCCTTGAGCACTTATGCACATTTTATGCAAGTATTTTGTGGAGAGTTTTGAAGAAAATTTGCTGCAGGAAATTCGCTGAAATGTATGCCATTGGGTTCTCTTGACACCAAGGAATACAATAAGGGTGAAATTATCATCCTGGCTCTCATAGAACATGAGTTATAGGGGACTGAAGCTGCCACTTCAGAAACAGGAATACACACTTTCTTTCTCATTTCTTTTCTTTGGAGGAGAAATTCTAGAGGCCCGTGTACTGTGCGATGTCAGTGCACGTTAAAGAACCCCAGGTGGTCGAAATTTCCGGAGCCCTTCACTACGGCGTCTCTCATAGTCTCAGTCGCTTTGGGACGTTAAACCCCATAAACCAAACCAAACCTTTCTCATTTCTGAAGAGACAACTTCAAAACTCTATGACTTAAGTTCTATGATAGGCAGGAAGACAATTTCACCCGTACTGTATTCCTTGGTGTCAAGAGAACCCAGTGGCATACATTTCAGCGAGTTTCCCACAGCAAATTTTCTTCAAAACTCTCCACAAAATACTAGCATAAAAAGTGCATAAGTGCTCCAGGAATTGTTTTGCATGAAATTAAATGACACATTTAGAATCAGCACACAAAAATACATATTCCCTGAAGATTTCATAACTGTGACTACATTAATAAAAATTTTTTTTTCAAGACCAGTGTCCCCCCTTAAGCCTTGTAAATAATTCCAAATTTACTCGCGTAATGAACCAACTCATGTAATGAACCCACCTCTCACTTTAGTCGTTAAAAATTTAAATTTTTTTCTTTTTAACCTTGTGTGCCTGACCTTCAGAGCAGGTATCCAGCATGTTTACTTTGTCACGTCATGATACAGGGAACTCTTCTGACATGAAAGATTCTTAATGCCAGCGGCAGGTGGGTGGGTGGGCTTATATGAAATTTCAACCCTTACAAAAAAAAAAAAAATTCCACGTAATGAACCTTCCCCCCAAATTGATGTCAACTTTTCTAAAAAGGGGGGGGGGGGGGGGGGGGGTTCATTATGCGAGTAAATACGGTAATTTATAATTCAGTTGAGTGGCAACTATGAGGTTGCGGATGAGTTGAGGCAATGTTCAGGCTATGTGAGGCGTACAGAAGTTGTGGTGTATTTGCTGCTTGTTCATTTTGTTGTCGTTACGGTTCTTGAGGAAGGCCACAGTAAGTAGTGAAGTGAATTAAAATGACAAAGCAGCAATTTCATCGCTGTCTTTTTATATGACTCACATGACTTAACGTTGTCTCGGTTTGTCTGTGATGTCATGACTAATATTTATTTAGCCGCCGTGGTGGCTAAGTAGTTATGGTGCTCGGCTGCTGACCCGAAAGACGTGGGTTCGATCCCGGCCGCGGCGGCTGGAATTTCTTTGGAGGAGAAATTCTAGAGGCCCGTGTGCTGTGCGATGTCAGTGCACGTTAAAGAACCCCACGTGGTCGAAATTTCCGGAGCCCTCCACTACGGCGTCTCTCATAGCCTTAGTCGCTTTGGGACGTTAAACCCCACAAACCAAACCAAACCATGACTAATATTTAGCGGTTGAAGCTGAAACAACTTCAGAGAGAAATTGGATTATAAACTGTTTGGTGGGTGTAGGCAAATTCCATGTGGTGATCTATGTACACCAAATCTCACGGACCATTTCAAAGAAGACACGCAACAAAAAAACTTAGTGTCCCTACTCGTGACACTGGTGCCTTAGTGGTGGGTTCGTGCCCACCTAACTTTTCAGAAAGTTAGGTGGGCAGATGAGATTAAGAAGTTTGCGGGGATACGGTGGCCGCCACAGCTGGCAAAGGACAGGGTTAATTGGAGAGACTTAGTAGAGGCCTCTGCCCTGCAGTGGGCATAGTCAGGCTGATGATGATGATGACAGTTTAGTCATTGGCTTTTGAATTGTTCTCTGTTACAGATTTAGAAGGAAGAAACACTGGTTGTGGTGTTCTGTTGTGTATTGTTCTTGCAACTGCAGAACAAGTAGCTTGCTTGCCCTGCTTTGAATAGTGTTTCCGGCTTGCTGTGCTTCACACAGTGCACTACTGCCTCTCATTAAGACCTCTAAGATAGCGATAGATACCTGCCGTTCCTTATCAACCCATCAAGCTGTTCTCTCAGTGGCCATTGGTGCCACCGACTTGAAATAAGCCACTTGACTGCCGAGTTGTTGAATCACTAACCGCAACTGGAGGTCATGTGATGACTACACGAGTGACTGTGCCACTCCCCGTAAAAACCCGCGTATAATACGAACCCGAATATAATACGAGGTGAAGTTTTAGAGACGCAAAATGGGGAAAAAAAGTTTTACCCGCGTATAATACGAGTGACGCAAGCTCATGCACAGAAGACATTTATTCAAATCGCATTCCGCACTCCACTTCAATCACTTTCTTCTTCAGTAGCGCTTTCTTCAGACATTTCTTTGTTTGACAAATCATCCCAAATGTACTCATCTTCCGTGCCGTCGAGGGCGTTTGAGATGCCTCGCTTCTTAAGCCCGCTTCAGCCGCCCGGTTGGTGTCACTGCAGGCTCACCTGAGCGCATCCACTCTGCGTAGCACCGCTTGACTGCTTCTTTGAACGGTTTGTTTACACAACCATCAAGCGGCCGCGAAAGCTTCGTCGCGTTCCGCTGCACAAAAGGGCTTCTTAATGCTTCCTTTGACGATACCAAACTGCCTCCCGGCCGCACCGTTGCCGATGTTCTCCACAGCTAAAGTCACTTTTCGCTTGAAAGCAGCCGAGTACTGTTTTCGAGACCCTGTCATCAGGCTCCCCAAAAGAATATCCACTTCACGAAGCGTGCCTTACATCCTAGCACGTGCGTTATCGACAGGCACACGGCACACCGCGACCCCCCGGCGCACCCAACGGATCAACAAAGAAACGACGCCGTTACGTCGTTTGTCAAAAGTAACGAAGCCAAGCCATAGCCACGCGCCAATAGCAAAGCCAAGCTGTAGCCAAGCCGCAAAAACGAAACCAAAACTTCGAGCAACTTCGAAAATTTTTGTTCGGATCCGCAAATAGTACGAGGCGGAAATTTAGGACGCTAATTATGGGAAAAAAACCTCGTATTATACGCGGGTTTTTACGGTATGTGTTATCGAGGTGAGCTCTTGAGCTGTGAGCCGGGAACACAAGGAGGGATAAATGGTGCACTGCGATGCAGTTGCAAGGCCAGCAGTCGAGGCAAATGGAGGCCAAAGGCGATGAAACGGCACTGCTAGCAATGCTGCAGCTTCGGATTCCACCGCAACGGTCGCTCTGGAGGTCACCGGAAGTTTGCTCTCATGCTGTGGCCCACTTGTCAGGGAAACCAACTGCAGCATGGGTGAGCCGGGTGAATGGCTCGCAGAATTTTAATTGCAAAATCCACTTGCATGTAGGAACTGCTGCCTGCACGAGGCGCGAACTACCGCATGCCTCAATCGCCAAACCTTATACCCGTGCCACACTCGCACAAGAAATGGCAGTAAATGCTTAAGGCCTTAAGTTTGTTAATGCCATTATTTTCGGAGTTGGTACTACATGTCCACATTTAATGCTATTATCGAAAGTGACGATGAGGATAACGCTTGCAAGGTAGTCAAAAGTTTCATCTGAATGTAAACAGTGCTAATGAGCACAATATATCGGGAATACTGTTCAAATGTAATGTAAAAACGATTTTCCATAAAATACGGCTGTTCCTACTTTACAAGTCGAAAAAGTAGCCATAAACTCACATGTCAGCACAGAAGTCGAGAGTACTTGTCAATAAGGCTGGTTAGAATGGCGCTCTTCGCATAGAAAATGCGGTATAGATGCCTCATTTGAATTAAAAGTTAGGAGTTAACCATTTCCTACTGGTTAGGAAGCTGTTACTAACAAAGCTGCATGCTTTTCTGCGTGTGGAATGGTAACGAGAGTATGCATTGCACGGGCGAATGAGTTGTGGCGAACTCAGTAGATCGCGACTGGCAGTGGGGCTAATGCCATTAAATTTATGCGTGCGGCACCGCACGAATGCCATTAAAACTTAATGGCATTAAATCTGTCCATGTGGCACGGGTATTAGACTCCGCTAATAGGTCGGCTCTATGTATAGCTCGAAACCCCCCCCCCCCCCCCCCAAATTTTAGATGGCTAGTATGTTTGAGTACTTGCATTGGTACATACTACAGCCGTGGCCTAGTGGTTTGAGCATCCACCTGACATGCGGGAGGTTCGATCCTCCAGTGCCACCCTGTACCCACCGGTGATAAAGTGGCTACACAAGCTTTTACCCCACCTTGAGTAATGAAAACACTATGTGCTCTGGCACGCTTTGGCTCAAGATACCCATAAAAATTCACAATCATCATCATCAGTACTTGAATTTCTTCCTCATTTTCTGCTCTTCCGGGCAGTTTGCTGGCGGTTGCTGGTAGAGCCTGCTGAAGACAGCAGCCTTTAACTTTCTTTCGCCACTGTGTCTGTTTCAGGCACCAACTGAAGGGGATGATAGTCAAGATGCAACAACATCTGTTGAAGGTGAGACCTGTGCTCATTTAAGCGCAGAAACGTTTTAACAAAGGCTTGTGTTTTTGCCCAAGGGTGTGAGGTTATGCAGTTCTGCGAGAAATGCTACTCTCTGTGCGTGAAACTGCATGAAGGCTGATTCAGAGTGGTCATAGCAGTTTTTCTGAAATGCATTGCATGAATGCTTTCTTTTTTTTTTTCTTCTGCCAAAAAAACTTTATCTTAAGCTCGGCCTTTTGTAGATAGGCTTTATGCGAGCATGGTACAAGAGAGAACGGCTAATGTTCCTTGCATTAAAAAAAAAAATACAGGTGCCATTTGAGACATGCGCTGGTGGCATCTGGGTGACGTGAAGTATACGAGCTTCACATGCTGTGTGCTTTACTGTGGGAACACTAGCAGATTGGGGCTGTTGGCATTTCTTTAACCTGCTTGCAAAAAAAATTGTGTAATATGCTCCGTGGGTACGTGTAACTACTGAAAAGATGCAGCAAGTATATATGGCGGCATCCGGTCAGGAATGTTGCTAGCATGTTACCAATACACAGCCACTCAAATGAGCATCTTGGCTATAGCTGTGGCTTTTGCACCATGGAGCAAAGTTTTCTGCCCTCTGTATTTTTGCACTGTGATCACTGCTACACCTTATTTATTTATTTATTTAATATTATTTTTTTGCACCACATTTGCACCGCATAGCCATCCTAGAATATGGTACGCCTTTCTGCAGTGCACTTCATGCTTGCATCTACTCTCCTCAGCAAGGTAGTCTGTGATTTTTTTTTTTTAACTGATACGATCATGTTTTAAATGCCACGTGCTTTTAATGCACGCGTCGCGCATCTTTTTTTTTATGCGGCTCCTTGAAGTTGCCGGTGTGCAAGAGTGGCTTGGTCTTGTTATGTATCGAGTCCTGGTCTAGCCTGGTAAGCTGCTACGATGTACACATAAGTTGGGGCTAGTCATGGTCCAGTTAGTCGGATGCTAGCCGTGTGTAAGGGCGCATTCAAGTGCAAATAAATAGGCATGCAGTTTTCTTACCAACCATGTCTTGTGTTTTATGTTACTTTGCTTGGTCCCCATAAATATTCTAAGCTTTGGATCAACCTGCTCTGCAGGTTTGCACAAATTGACCTTCACCTTGCAGGTTTCTGCAGAAATCATTGGTCAGGTTTGCAACACCTTGCCCACTGAAGCTAAAGCATAGTTGAACTGTACTTAGTTTTATGTGCCACATTGCTGATGTTAATACTAATTTACTGCTGCAAATATGCACATCTTTTCGTTTATTGTTCCAAAAGTAAGCTTTCTTCCCCGATAAACTGCTCCAAATCTAAGGTCTTCCTGCGTAAAAAATTGCTCCAAATTCTACATCAGCTCTTTCACACCTGTGCATTGCTTACCTGGCGGAATACCGGCCAACTAGTTTACTGTATTCATTCGCTTAGTGCCGCCGCGGTGGCTCAGTGGCTATGGTGCTCGGCTGCTGACCCGAAAGACGCGGGTTCGATCCCGGCCACGGCGGCTGGAATTTCTTTGGAGGAGAAATTCTACAGGCCCGTGTACTGTGCGATGTCAGTGCACGTTAAAGAACCCCAGGTGGTAGAAATTTCCGGAGCCCTCCACTACGACGTCCCTCATAGCCTGAGTCGCTTTGGGACGTTAAACCCCATAAACCAAACCAAACCAATCATTCGCTTAGCCTCTCTGTCCCTCTTTTTTTTTTTTTCCTAAATCCCGCTGCTCGTGCAGAGTCCATTGCGGAGCAAGTGTTGCAGCTGAACCGTGGCTGGCTGGAGGAGTTGGAAGAGCGGACAGTGGCCCAGACTGAAGGCACGACGGTGGAACAGTTGGAGCGGCTGTACTGTGCCCTGCTGAACATTGTTCGTCGTCACCGGCGCTCCTGGGACCGCAACGTCATGCTCTTGGTGGGTACCTGGATCCAGGCTTTTTTTTTTTTTTTGTCACTTGATTACTGCCGGTTGCATGACTAACTTCAGTGCCCAAGGTTGCTTTACAAGCTACGGTTGTGTGGATACTGAACAGCAGTGAAATATGAGCTTGGGATTTCAGCCACAGTTCATCAAAGCCGTGTAGAGTCCCACAGATTTCATATAAAATGAGTCCTTGTGCACTTATCTAGTATGCTGTGTAAGTTTTTTGTCAAGAGCTTTTAAAAAAATTTGCTCTGGGGAACTTGCTAAAATGCGTGCTATTTGTGTCTCTTGAAAGCAAGGCATGTAATGAGGGTAAAATTAGCCTGCCTATCATAGAAGTTGAGCTGTAGGGCTTTGAAGTTGCCACTTCAGAAAGGGGAAGGAATGGACGTCTTTGTGAAGTGGCAACTTCCCGGCTGCTATAGCTGTCGAGTGAGAGGAGGAGCTAGCCACCAGCCATTGTACTCGGTGTAGACGTTAGCACTTCATGCTGATGCCTACCCCCCACTCACCCCCGCAGACAGGCATTTTAAGGCGAAAGCCTTTAATGCCTCATCGTTGTCGACAGAAGGTCGTCAGCAGAGGTGTCACGCTTTTTGGTTGGTCGAAATGGTTATGACTTCAGAGTGCGCGGATTTGAAGTAATGAGGTCACCGTGGATGCCTGACGCCCCCTTTTGGAGCACACGACAACTAATAAAAAATAGTTGTCGTCCGCTCCGACTGGGGCCGTAAGGCGTCCGTGGGTGACCACATTACATGCCTCATTACTGCGAACAGAGCCATGGATACAACCGAACTCATCGAAGCAGACAGAGAGTCGTGCTAAAGAAGCAGTCAAAGTGCGTAGTTGTAATGTGTAGTCAAAGTGTGTAGTCAAATAAAGCACTAGTACAGCACAAACAGTCTCGCAGTCAATGCCAAACAGTGCACCATGAAAGGCTTTCGCCTTGCAGCACTTTAGAGAGCCAAAGTGCCCTCTGAATTTTTTTGTGATGGTGCTCGTCTGGTTGCAGGAGATGGCCCAGCAGCTGGAATCCTTCCAGAGCCTGCTAAGTCGGCAGCAGGCACTGACGTAGCACCGGCTCAATGTTCTCACTGCCGCGCTATATTTAATGCCGCCGCCAAGTGGTGCAAGACTTCCACAGGGGGAGGGACCGCCAGGGCGCGGTCCCGTCACAGTGAAGGCAACAAGGCAAAAGACAGCAACCACAGCACTGCCAAAACAACGGGTCCACACATCGTCGCCAGGGCAGGTGGAGGCGAGAAGCGGGCGGCACATCCGCGCAACCCTGAGACCATCATGTTCTTGTCCGAGTCACCGATGCCTCTTCTGAGCACACTGCCCACCAGCACGTGAAGATTTTTGATGATGACAATAAAACCTGTGGCTGGAACTTCATTTCTTCAACAGAATGTGTTTGCACTGCATTTCTGAGCGCACGCTTCCTCCAGTGGCATGTGTGTACGTGCGTTTATGTGTCTGATTCCCCATTGTGACTTTGTAGTGGCATGATTGGGAGCGCATTGCCCCGTGCGGGTGTTTTATTTTTTTTGAGTGCTGCTGACGCGGTTGGCAGTTTCTATTTCTTTCAGAAACAGCTTAGGATTTGGCTTGGTGGTCAGGTTTAGTGGTGTGTATGGAGTGCACTTGAGCCTCGCTGTCCACTTTGTTGGTCGCTTGGCTTGGTCTCCTTTCACCTGGAGAATGAAATTGGCTGCTAAAATATGCCTTTGGTTGGCCGCAGTAACTGGCGTGAAATAAAACAACAGACCCTCTTGGACAGTGCAGCAAATGCATTGGCTGCATTGACATTAGTCCGTGAAAGTTGTGAGAAGGCAGGTGCGACCACCAAGCATTGTCCTCACCGATGACTGCAGGCCGCCACGTATGAACCATCACTTTTCCCCCTTTGTGTGTTGTGTCCATCTGCCAGTTCTGAAGCAGGTCATTTGCTCAATGTTAACGTTTTCTAGATTTACACTTCTAGATGCCTTTGGTCGGAAGGGTTAGTGTCTTGGATCAGTGTTGCCGAGAGGTTTTTCGGTTTCTGTCGTGTCTGGAGACTGCATGCTGCTGTGAAAAGTGAAGATTGTGGTGCGCGCGTGTCTTGTTCGATGAATTAAGCGAGAGCATTGGTTCCACTGGTGTAATATGAACTGACTTTTGTGCTTGTTGCGTGGTCCAGTTTTTCGCTGCCACCTTTCTGGAAGCGCCACTTTTGGCGAGTTGAGCGGGGGCTGTGTTCTGTGGAGGTCGGTCGCGCTACTGTGTCTTGTTTGAAGTGGGAGTGAAGCCTGGTTGAGTTTGGGCTTACTTGTGAATGGGCCAGTCGGACGGAAGAAAGCTCAGGTCCCGAGAGGAGTGTTAATCTAAAATATATTTTTGATTTGCACGTGTATACAGTGCAGTTGTATGCATTGTGTACAGTTGCGTACAGTGTGTGGATATGCTCATTGTACACGGTGTGCACTGTTACTTATGTCTCGGAAAAGGGGGGTGGCTCTAAATGTATTTCACTTTCATGACCAATTGTCAGTACATTCGTAAGATGTTCAAATAAAATTTGGTGCTGCATTCGGTGTATTGTTAGCCTTTGTATGTCCTGTGTATTGTTCGAGACGTGTTTTGCCAGGAAGAGTGAAAAATTGGTGCTCTCTTCAGCATATTCATAACTTTATATAGGGACTAGTAGACAATGCATTTTGAGTAGACATGGCATCTTTTCGGAATGCATTGTGCACGATGCTATGCATCTGCCAGAGAATAGATGGCTTGAAGGTCCACGTCGGATTGTGTTGTGAATCTTCCAACTTGCAGCACCTCAGTAGGAGATCAGTCACAACTTGTTCTTGTACAATGGATTGTAGGAGAAGCGAAAGTGTTTAATGAATGCCTAGAAGTGTACATTCTGATGCTGGTAGTGTTTTGTCGTGTGCTCTTTTTCGATCTTTGCCATTTCTTTTCTGTTCATATATTATTTGCTGGGAGCGAAATGCATTCCTTTGTTCATTCGATGTTGGGCCAGGCGAATAGCGTCCATCCAGCTCTCCTGGTCTTGGTTTCATGAAAGCCCGCTGCAGAATTGCAAGTGGTTTTTTTAATTTCTATTGTGCAAAGGCTGTAAGTTATCTGTCTGAAAATATCCGTTAAATGCATTCGCTAATCTTTCTCTTCTTGTGTGCTGCACTACACGATTCATGAGTTTGTAAGGTGGAACATACTTTTTGGCTGTTGGTTTTCATTTTTATTTGAAACTTATGTGCTCTCAGCTGCAAACTGTTTTCTTTATTTGGGTAAGACATTTTGTGTCGATGCCAAAGAAATAAACACGACAAAGAGCTAGCAGTTGGCAGCATTGCGAAATGTAGCGTGCATTGTGATACAATTGATAATGCTGCTACACTAAGTGACGTCTATAAAGGGTGCGAATTTAGAAGTGGCTGCTTGGGAAGCCTTGGACTGCAGTTCTTGGATTCTAATTGTTTATGGTAAATTCCAGTTGTGGTTGTGCTTCGTTCTTCATAGAGGGCAATTAGGCTGGTTGATGTATCAGTGTTTCGTACCACTGCCATCTCGGGCAACACTGTCAAATTCTGCCACAAATACCTGTGTAAATTAAATTTATTTCAAACTGCATGTGGGAGCTGTCGGATTTCTTATTGGGTTTGATGATCGTTTATCTTGTTATCTTGGCCTACTGCAGCTTCACTTGTACAAGTTCAAAAAATTAGCCTGGGATCAATTTAACACGCATTATATTTGAGAAGGAGCCATGCAGTGAAGGTCTAGTAGTACCTGTGGTAGTTCAAAAGCTTCAGAGAGGTATGGATGAATGTTTCCAGCATTCATCAGTGGTTTGGAGCTCCAAGCCCTGCAGACCCATTGGTGGTTTTCGTAATTTCTTAAAAGGCTGTGATACTTACGTATTTGAAACATTCAATGCATGTTAAAGGAAAAGCCAAGTATCTGTATTATTTTTTGCAGCACAAAGCTTCCCAATGAGTGCCATGGTTAGGTTCCCCGACCTAACCAGCTCGACGTGCGAGCTGTTTGAATGTGGTTGCAAACAGTGTTGGGCCGACGTCCGGCAACAACACTCCGTGCGATGTCCGCGTGTGTCACCAGAGCAGGAATTTTCGGGCTGGACAGTGCATGAGAACCTTGTGGGCGTTGGGCTCATAACACTGCCACTGTAAACTTCTTGAACCAACAAAGTGATATGTTCAAATGCTGCTGGAGCACTGGAACGAGTGCAGCACCATTGCTGCCCCTACTGCCATATGATGGGGCAGTCTACCTCGTGTTGCGAACGAAGGAACGGTGAATAAAGAGTTGAATCTTGTACGTGGGGATGTTTTGCTGTTTCCTGTTGAGACAGACATCGTGGCACAAACTGCGACTGTTAGTGCATGTATGCCTAAGCACCCACTACATTTACTGATGCTACCTGGCAGTAGCCAGACTTTGACCAACCATACTATTAGCATGAAACAACCCTGTGCTTAGCGTTACTGTTTGTGCAATTTTTATAGCAAGCTACACAAGTTTCTCCAGATCCTAAGATTACATTAAAAGAGTAGAAAACTGAGCTAGTTGGTTCATACTTCTTGGTGGGAACAGCCAAAATAATAAAACGCAGACCTCTGGCTTGTGGCAAACAATATATAGGGCAGACGGGAAGGTGCCTTAATGATAGGATAAGGGAACATGCATCATCGCTATCAGGTGCCCCAAGCAGCAATCTAGCCCTGCATTGCAGAGATTGTAAAGAAAACAAAAAAGGCAAAAAAGTGCGCAAGTGTGAGCCCAAGTTGCATGAAGCTCAAGTCATGAAAAGGTATGCAGACCAAGTGACACGTGAGATCCTTGAGGAAACAGGACAGGACAGCAGGAGGTAGTACACCATCAATCTCTCTATCAAGAAAAGAAATTTCCTTCTTGAACGAACCCCACGGGAGATAAAAGCAAGATCTTTTTGACAAGGAAACAAAAAGCGGGGGTTTTCCAATAAAATTTTAGTTGACAGTCAGCTTCGTCTACGTTCTATGTGTTCCTTTCTGTGTCTGCGTTTTATTATTTGGGCTGTTCCCACCAAGAACTAAGATTACAGGTGGCATGGTTTTTTTTTTACCCGACCTTTCGTTGCAGTGACTAGCTGTTCTCCTAATCAAACTGTCTAAGGCAATGCGCTTTCTTTAACACTGATCCCACGCTTTCAGTTTGTTGGATGATGTGAATACTCGCAGCAGAAACAGCACTTCAAATTTTAGGGCAAAATGGGTGTGGGCTGAAGGTCGAGAGACATATGTGCTAAATTATAGCAATGTCTGTTGGAAGAGGGAGAACATGCAGCATTGAAAACAGCATGAATTGCTACTCTTACTATACAGAATTATACCCAGTGTTTGAGAAATTTACTGAAATGCTGATGCAGCTCGCAAGAAAATCTGGAAGCAGTGGAGGCCATTGGAATAGTCCTCTTTCATGTAGTGTACTCAAGTGATAGAGCAGATATTGGTAGGCAACATCGCAGTGAATGTTTGGTGTCAAAGTAAACGATCAACACCTGCTAGGGGAAAACACTGTCATTTTAAATATTTAATTCAGAATTGATAAAAGCCAAGGGATTTTCTGCACAATGGCTCTGCTGTTGCCCACCAGCAAACTAAGCGAGTTTGTCAAGCGCTAGATTTTTGCAACCTAACATAACGGTCTTGGCACTAAAATGAATATTTGAGGATTTGAATTATTCACCTTAGTTAACTAATTAAGTGCAATAAAAAAATATTCTGAGGAGCAAACAATGTATCGTTGGTTTCAGCGGCTGTGGTGTACCGCTTTTTTTAAATCTTTGGTTCAAGTTACGTGAAACACCCTGTATATGTATATCTTAACAAGCCCCTCATTCCCTTGCCCTCGCATACCCAATGGGCACTGAACGTCCCCTGGACGTCCTAAAGACATCCTGAACGTCCCCTGGACATCCTAAAGACATCCTGAACGTCCCCAGGATGTCCAGGGGAGGTTCAGTGCCCATTGGGTATACTCTAAAAGCGGCAGTTTTGGGGAGAAATCTGGTTTAACCTGATTTTTATGAATGGAGCTCGGGGTGCAAAAATCTGGTAAAATCGGGTTTTAGCCAAAAAGAAAGGGCTGCGAATTATAAATTTTGTATGGCAGAGACCTACCATTCACTGTTCCTTCTAACCACCAGTAGAGCACATAACAGCCGAAGAAAAGGAGGAGTGTAAAAAAAAATGTTTATTGTAAAACGCAGTCAACGCAATATAAATACAAAGATCACTTCGTATCGGTAAAATATGGCAACATAATTCAGCCTCATTTTCAAAGTTTGGCACGTAACTGATTTCATCCTGTCGGATGACTTCAGTGCAGGTGAGTAAATATTCAAGGTGAGTCATAGTGAGCAGTGGGGTTTTGGTGTCGGCAACAGTGAGTATATACATACACATAGGAAATAATAAAGTTGATCGAAGTATCACAATTTAACCGAAGTTGGCCCTACCATTTTTCAATGAGGGAAAACGAATTGTTCCTCAACTCTTCTGCTATTTGGAGGGCAGTGTCCAATGCAGATGAGATCTGGAAAAAAAAAAGAATGAAGTATGAAGCTGCCACACTTATTTGTTACTTGGATAAGGACAGAGGATATATTACCTTGAGCAGTGCAGCATCCGAGGGGTTATGTGTGCCGCTACAGAGGCTGTAGGGAACAAAACATCACAGAAATAAAATTAGTGATGTATTCATCGCAGGTGTAAGTCGCAGCAAGATTGCAACAAGATGATACCATTTCTGTGAGAAAGGTGCCACTGGTGCACTGAAGTTTGCAGTGAAGCAACTCGGGGAAGAAGGTGTTTCTACAGTGCACGGCGGTTTCTTCGGGTTTTCCATGTGCTTGCAACAGCAGCATGAATGAGCCATACAGCAAGCCTGTTTAAATAAAGGGGGGGGGGGGGGGGGGGGGGGGGTTAGCTCTCAAATATAAGACGCTGTACAATCGTATTTGAACATCAAAACTCACCATGGTACAGATCTGTGCACTGCGCAGGGCTGGGTAGACAACGGCAACCTGGTTGTGCTTGCGTTGCCCAGGTGATTTCTTGCGACTCGGACGATCATTGGCACAGGGCGCCGAAAGTTTGTTCGCATCAGCCACGACTGTAACTTGTGAAACCAATGATTCTTGCGGCGGTTCCGATACGATGCTTGCGTAATTGCTCGAAGGAGGTTCTGGGTCCTGAAATTCTGATGCATGGCATATTACTTCCTGGTCATCGCTTTCTGCTTGAGAAGTAGACTCTTCGAGGTTCCGCAGAGCGATTTGCGAAGTATGTTTTGGTTCAGGCCGACTAGCGAAATCATCGTTGCAGAAAATCACCGTTTCTCGATTGAAGTCGCCATCTCTCAGCTTTGGCAGGGACGATCTTGTATCAACTGGGGCCCTTCGCGTGAGTGTAAATACGTATTCAGTTTCGGGTGAATGAACTCGAAGATCCGAAACGCTATGCTTGCGCTGCAAGGCGCCCGTGCTTTCATAGTTAATCCCGCAAGCCAACTGGCATTTTAGGTAGTCGATGACGTTAAGAGCGTCGGAATATTTCAGCAGCAGCTTGTTGTACTGGTCGTGGACTTCAGTAAGCGTGCTGTTGACGGCATCTATGTCCACATATGGTTGCTGCTTAAGTTCAGGTTCATCTTCCGCAGACTCGGAGTCCGTTGATTCCATGGCACTAGCCGTTTCCAGGACGCATGCTGTGAACATGTAAAAATAGGATTGCGGCGAAATGAGAAACAGGGTATGACAGTTTAGGCCGTTTGCAACACGTAAACAGAACGAATTCGCTGTGAACCTAATGCTAACAGCAAGCAGCTTAGATCGCCCATGTGAAAGCGTTATAAAACAACGCATTTTACCTTTATTTGCAGGTGTTCAGTTGGTTTAGAGTTGGGTTACATCCATGTCGTTCATGTTTGCTTGGCAACACGACTGTTGTTATGGCGACGAAATCGACGAAACGCAGCAGATTATGATGATGATGATGATGATGGTTGAACATGTGACCAAGGCCTGCACGTGACAAGGTGGTGACAAGTTGACAAGTTTTAGGAGCTGACAGACATTTCATTTTGCTGTGAGCAATAAAGGCGCTGGCATGTATAATAGCGATCAGTAAAAAATAGCTTAACATTTTGTGCACCAATGAAGTACACAAGATACGTTTTTATGTTGAGCAAGTTGACAGCTCCATGTAATGCGGTTGCGCCAGAATACTCCTTTTGATCAGCCTATGTATGAAGGATTAAGACACTGTTCAAGTCAAAGGGGCATATATGGGTGAAGTCGGTGAAAATAGTGTAACTACTATTTTTTATAGCCCATGACTAGCCCAACCTGTAGTTTCGGTTTTTGAGAGCACCCGAAAGGCGTCGTCTCGAAACGAACATGGCTGCCTGCCTGCTTCCGTCAGCTGCTACAGCGTCTATGATGGCTTGCAGGTTGGCGGGCGCGCTGTTCTTCGGTGCTTCCAAGCGCACTACCGCTTGCCACAGTGAACGCTCAACTCTTTTACGATCATTCTGCGTGTCTGCATACAGCAAGGGCGTCGGAAAACACACGGGCACCCATGAAATCATTCTCACCAAACAGCGCGCCCAGGACTTGATACTGAGGCTCAAACCCGAGGAGAGAAAGATTCTCATGGAGGAGCTCACGGTTCACACCGAGAAGACGGAAAAAAGTGAGTTTCGCTCAGCTGTGTTCTTGCTACGCATTGTTGGCAACTGCAAACCAGAGTTATCGATTGCCCGGAGCGAAGCTGCGCATGCATTGCAACAGGTGTCCTGGTAAATTTCAATCGACACGCGAGTTTGGTTTGTTTAGCTTTTTGAAAGGGCGCTTCTTTTTTTTTATGCGGCTCCGCGGTAACGCAGCGTTTTAATTAAACCATAGCATGAGCGTTTTCACTGGGCAAAAGCTATGAGACCACGATTTTTCGCTGGCTGAATTCCGATGAGCGATTTCAGCGGTGACCTTTTCGTTGCATGTATGTGTGTGTATTTTTACGCCCGCAGATTAAAACTGTTTATACGGGTAGCAATTTTGTTGGAATTATTATTGAGTGAATCGATCGAGCACTTATTGGTTCGCGCCAGTAAGCATTTGAAGTGCGCTGCGAAGAAAAAAAAAATAAAATAAAGGGCCTTGGACGGAGGGGGCAGGAAGGGGAGAGGTTGTGTTGCGGAATTTGCAGGTGCTATACGTAGCGAGCAGGGACACTCGTGTTAGTACAGGTAATCTAATTCAAGGGGAAGCATAATGCTCTGAATGTTTGATCTGCTGATGTCGTAAGCCGTGACATGGAGTACAACTGGCCCGCTGTTTTTCTTTTTTCTTTTTCTGCACTTCGGTGATAACGGGCAGCCTCGGCCTAGCTTCATCTCTTTTACAACATTTTCCACTTGTTTGAGCGAGTGAGTGGTGTCTGCACGGCCATATCAGCATAATAGGCGCAGCGTATCTCTGATGCTTGCCACTGTCTCATATGTGATTCCATGAGCGCACATTGTGCGCTCTGTCCTACGACAAGTGTCAGACCTGAACGCAAGAGGGCGCCGCGTTGTTTTTTTTTTTTTTTTTCGGCGTTTAAACGCTAGGAGTCTTTCCATTTTTGCTTGTAATTCTCATATTGGTTTTAGTGGATTGGGGCATAAGTTAACATAACAACGATGAAAGCAGCGACAGTCTGCTACATCTTCTGAATGTGAAGTCCAAGGGGCATTGCAATGTAGGAAGTACGGAAGTAGTGCATTTCTCCTTTTGTTAATTACGGCTTTTGAGGCAAATTTATCTACTGATGTATATAACCCCATAAAAATTATGCTCTCACATACTGTCAGGCCAAAAAAAAAAGTGTGGACAATCTGTATCAGCTCTTGCACGCACTTTATCAAGTATAGGCAGTGAACAGCAAGCAGCTGATTCATATTTTGACAGCCGCGGCGGCTAGAATTTCTTTAGAGGAGAAATTCTAGAGGCCCGTGTGCTGTGCAATGTCAGTGCACGTTAAAGAACCCCAGGTGGTCGAAATTTCCGGAGCCCTTCACTACGGCGTCTCTCATAGCCTTAGTCGCTTTGGGACGTTAAACCGCACAAAACCAAAACCATCATATTTTGACATAACTTTTATGCCTGATCGAACTACAAAGTCTTGATCTTGAGCTACGAAGTTGCACGTTGCTTCCGCATTATGAACATGTACTGAAATCCATGATTCATAGAATCTGTAGTGAGTGAAATTGCAGCTGCTCTAAAGTGCAGGACCAGGAGCAATGGAGGTGATAATAAACAGCACCTGTTTCGGGGAATCTCTAAGTCATTTAGGCATGAGTCTGAATCTAGTCATGAGACAGCTGTCAGACCTTCTCAGGTTTATTTCAGTCTTGCTCTTCATTGTGCCCATTATGCTGTGAGCTGCTCAAAGCATTGTAGGTGAGGGGTCTTCAGTGTCTCTGATGACACCTGTTGTCTTTGTATGTTGGCAGATGGGAAGGCGACCATGCCTACGGGTGATCAGCTGCGGATGTTGGCCATCCATAACGCCCTGCCATTCGTGGGCTTTGGGTTCCTTGACAACTTCATCATGATTGTCGCTGTGAGTGTTTACTGTTGAGTCGTTAAGAGATATGTGTTGAAGGAATGGGAGGATTACGAAATCAATTTGGAGCTCAGTGTTTAGCTGTTTAGTTCAATAAAGTTAGGCAGTCATGACTGCATGAAAGATATTTCCAGTCAGCGCCTGTAAAAAATTGCACTCTGGATGTGCACGTCAAGCAATCAAAACTGTGGTTTTATTTTTGACAGCCACTGAGGTGAACCTCTGACTTTGAGAAATATTATGGATCCAGTTTACATTTACATATATCTGTATTGTGCTGAATGTGATGCTTTGTTTCTACTTCTTTTCTTCATTTATTCCTTTTCCTAGTGACAAATGTATAAGTGTCTGGAAAACACTACCATAGGCCGAGATCCCTGCCTTTCAAAAACACTTGTGAAATATGTACTATGTCACTAAAATTTTGCTTACACGATTGCATAGGCACTATAGTCAGTTTGCCTGAAATTGTCTCATAAGTAGCTTATCATTGCAGAATTATATTGAGAGGTTGCTGTTAAATGTGTTACTGTTGCGTTTTGTCAGTTGTAACATCTTGGCAGAATGGATATTTTTAAAAATTCAGGCTCTGTGTTTGAAAGGGATATTAAGTCATTATTTCTCCAAAAGTATCTATTGTATCTCTTATTTTGGGCCTTTTTTTTCCTCTGTCCATATAGGGCGACTACATTGACACAACCATCGGCATTGGATTGGGCATTTCAACAATGGCAGGTACTTGTTGTTCATTACTATACAGCATTATCTGATAAGAGCTACTGCTCGTTGGTGTCAAAAAGACGGAAGTGTTCTGGGACTGCAGCAGCGTTGATGCAAAGATAGCAAGCAACGGGGATTTCCATTGCACAATTTGGAAGCTTGGCAAAAAACATGGGCGCCTTCTTAACCACACTCTTAAAAAAGAAAATGCGCTAGCATTTAGATTGCCTGCTGCAGTGTCTACAATGAGTGTCTAATGTTCTTGCGATTTTCCCACCAAGAGTCCGGTTGGAACCGGTTCAGTTGCCCTTATATATCGTTATACTCGAGTCATCACTTTCTAGAAGGTTCCAGTACCTTCCATTGAATTATCATATAGGGTTATACTAATCTGACTCACTAATCCACTTTAATGCATTTTCTGGGGTGGAACTAATTCCTAACTTTTGGGGGTCCTTATAAATTTTGAGGGTTAGGCCAACTTCCAAATTTCGGGGGTACTCACATTTTCAACTTTGACGGTGCCCTGTGATTGGTCCATTGGTGGTCATGTCGTGTTGATGATGGCACAACTGTCTGTCTCGTTAAAAGATAGTGGGAAGTCCTCATACCCCTACTGGCACAGTGGTGCAGCGGTTAAGCGATGTAGCACTGCCCCGGCAGGTGGTTGTATTAAGCACAGCCACTGGTGGGGCTTTTGAAGCCCAGGTTTCTCTTCCCAAGCTTCTTTAAGGCTCATGCCCAATGCCACGGTGGGAAGGCGGCAACTGCATTGAATTCGTCGATGGCAGGCAGTTTGCTGACACTGCAGTGGGCGTGTTGCCTCCTTCCATGGTGGGCAGGGTGTGATGTCTTCACAAGGTCACATGACACCTCTCAACCAATCAGGGAATTTCGTGGTGTTCTCTGATTGGTCAGTTGGGGTCACATGACCCCGATGACATCATCAGGCAATTGACCAATCAGGAAATTTCGGAGAAACCAGAAATTTTTTTGTGATACGACAGCCTAAATGCTATCATGTTAAAAATGGTGGCGGTCCACTCAGTGCACTCACTTGGTATGCTTGGTACGACAGTCCAAGTCATACCAGCCTAAAACGAACTGACAGGTTTGCTGTTTCTTTGAAACTCAACTCACTTATGCTTTGAGGTGCTTTTTGTCAGCTATTTCATGTTACGCAAGCATGCAAAATAAGACAAGGGTCAAGAAATCAAAGTCAGTGTCAGGTTGCTTGCAGGTGGCATTGTGATAACTGTGTGCAACAAAGAATAAAACTGGCATGAGAAAAAACCTGCAGTATAAGCATAGTTTAAAGACATAAATCACTACATTTTTGCGGATATTGAGGCAAGCGGCTAGTTGTTTCAGACCTGTCTCAAATGTGACAGAGTCCAAGCTCTCAAATATGTCATGCTTTGCTTTAATGTTTCAGTGCATAGATTAGGCTTCGTTGTTGCTTTCAGATAACAACCACGATAATTTTTGAGCCAGAAAAGATAACACCTCTGTTTTTTGTTTTCCGCTTTCAGCTGCTGGGCTGGGGAATGCCATATCCGATGCGGCCGGAATCGGGTAAGCCCGTTGAGTGTAATGTTGTAAAAAAAATTTATGGACTTGGAGGAAAGGATGCCTTTGGCGTTTGCATCTAAGTGGTGCATCAGGATGTGGAAATGCTGTTTTCTAGCAACTGAAGCACAAATTCTTGTGAAATCAGTTTTAAATCCGGCATAGTGTGCAGAGTTAAGGGAATGTTTAAATTTTTAACTGGCGCACACAAAAACTTGAGACTTAACCTTCAACTGAGACTTAACCTAACTTGAGGCTTAAAGGTGCACTGAAGAGGATTCTGAACATGTCTTTTTGCCGCGGGAACTGGATCCACACATTCCTAGCATTCTTAGAAACAGTGACTTATTGCCCTGTGTGGCCGACTTCCCCAATTAAAACGAATTAACGTCCGGCTCCCGCCTTTTTTTTTTTAATTCTGCCTCGTACGGTGGGCGGAGTCGACCAACGCGTGGAGTGCCTTTCACCCAGTCCCGTGGAGGCTTTGCTTTCGCTTTATTTTGTTTTTTAGGTTTGCATGAGTAAATAGTTTCATTCGCAGATAATATAGCCGCAAAATAAGCCCGAAGAAATAAAAATACGCGCGGACTATTTGCTACTACGGACTACTACGTATTACTCCACCGATGGCAGAGCGGCAAGCCGCCACGGGACTGGGTGAAAGGCGCTCCACGTGTTGGTCAACTCCGCCCACCGTACGAGGCAGAATTTAAAAAAAAAGGCGGGAGCTGGACGTTAATTCGATTTAATTGGGGAAATCGGCCACACAGGGCAGTAAATCGCAGTTTCTAAGAAAGCTCGGCACGTGTAGATCGAGTTCCCGCGGCAAAGAGACAAGTTCAGATTCCTCTTCAGTGCACCTTTAACCTACAAGAGCTTAGGGTAGTGCAAGGCAGTCACACACACCTTGTTTAGTGAGCATGTGCTGCCTCTATGCTCCAGGTCTGCCTGGTACGTGGAGAAGCTGGCCGTCAAGATTGGAGTGCAGGCTCCAAGCCTGACCCCCGCACAACTAGAAATGGCTGCCACGCGATGGAGTGCCAACATTGTGAGTACCTCTTCACCAATGCTAGCAAACAGGCTCTCTGCTGGGTTGACAAATCTGAGTGGCAAGCTTCGTTGGGAGCAGGTTCAAAAGCTTTGACCTGAGAATGTGTTATGTGCTTTTCAGCCGTTCCATTTATATGGAGGCAACAAGTCCACTATTAAGTACTGGCTGCTATGAAGATCAAAAACATTCTCAGCAGAATTGTACTTGGAATAATTGTGTTGGTGGTTCTCATGAAAAAAAAGAAGCAGTATAAATGTTTAATTCAAGGTGAACACTTTAGCTGTGCCATGAGGGAAGGGATGAAGAAGGAGGTAAAAGGCAGGAGTAAGGGTCACTGTACGGGAAGGGTTCGAAGAAATGGTGTTCCTTAACATGCGAGGACATTAAAGAACCCCGAAGTTGAGATTAATCTGGAGCCTCCACTGCAGTGACTTTTTCTCCTTAGTGGAAGACATGTTGGACAAGCAAGTAGTGCATGATTACACATATATGACACTGTCTTCTTGAGGACTTGTGTCATATCGCATGTTCGTTGTTGTGTGTTGGCGTATATTCGTGCTTGCATACAGTCATCTAATTCGTGGTTAGGATTGAACAGGGATTGCTTATTGACCTCAGTAAAAATTTCTGCGGTATTTTCAGTCCCTCACCTACACCTACACTTTGGTACCTGCGCTTGGCTCAGGTGTGTAGAGACTCGCCCCGCTCTGTCCCCTTTCGTTTACTTCCCCACGATGCATCCTCCCTAGTTACCTTAACTAACAAGGGAGGGCGCCTGCGTCGTAACGACACGAGCGCCACGGATGGCGCAATTGCTGCGCTCGTAAGGGAAACTCGAGAACTTGTCATGTGTAGACGTTTCAGGGCGGCGCTCTCCGTCAGCAGGGCAAGGCCTCGTGGGAACATTTTCCCACGAGCTCGCCCCGTCCATCCTCGGAGTTTCTCCCCTGCCCTAGAGTGGGCGAACATTTTCTCATAACCTTGCTGATTGGTCGGACGGCTTCGATTCCTGAGCGTATTTTGTTGCTAGCTGGCGTTATTGTTGTGTAGCAATAAATGCCATTTTGAGTCTTGCCATGGTCCCGCTGCTAGTGGCGTGCGCTCAGTTGCGCGGGTGATCACGGGGTGGAGTCGGCGTCGTTTGAACTGTGTCAGCCACGGTGAAGCGGTGACATCGTATTGATGGGCCCATAGGCGCCATCTAGTTAGGTATTAAGGGGGGACACTGGTCTTGAAAAAAAAATTTTTATTAATGAAGTCACAGTTACGAAATCTTCAGAAATATGTATTTTTGTGTGCCGATTCTAAATATGTCATTTAATTTCATGTAAAACAATTCCTGGAGCACTTATGCACTTTTTATGCAAGTATTTTGCGGAGAGTTTTGAAGAAAATTTGCTGCGGGAAACTCGCTGAAATGTGTGCCATTGGGTTCTCTTGACACCAAGGAATACAATAAGGGTAAAATTGTCTTCCTGCCTATCATAGAACTTAAGTCATAGAGTTTTGAAGTTGTCGCTTCAGAAATGAGAAAGAAAGTGTGTATTCCTGTTTCTGAAGTGGCAGCTTCAGTCCCCTATAACTCATATTCTATGAGAGCCAGGATGATAATTTTACCCTTATTGCATTCCTTGGTGTCAAGAGAACCCAATGGCATACATTTCAGCGAATTTCCTGCAGCAAATTTTCTTCAGAACTCTCCACAAAATACTTGCATAAAAAGTGCATAAGTGCTCAAGGAATTGTTTTACATGAAATTAAATGACATATCTAGAATCAGCGCACAAAAATACATGTGCCCTGAAAATTTCATAATTATGACTGAATTAATAAAATTTTCTTTTCAAGACCAGTGTCCCCCCTTAAGTGGTAAGCTGCCTCCAAAACAAACACATTTTTGGGAGGTAGCATGCGGGGAGTAGGGGGCAGTTAGGTGTCCATGTGAACTAATGGCCATGCTATCTTTTATTTAGAATGTTACCAGACTTTCCTGAGGTTTTGCTCAGTTTGCTTTCACATGTAGTCCCCAGGACCTGGAAAAAAAACATCACACTGTGTTGCCAAAAGTCGAATTTAACCCTTGTGGGGTTTAAATGGGGGAGATAAATACGTTCTCCCCGTTTAAGCACGGCTGACACAGTTCAAAACCGTGCGGACCCCACCCCATGATCGCGTACGCTACCGAGCGCACGCCGACCACGGTGGGCCGTGCTCTGCGGGAACAAAGGAACGACACACTGGCTGACACAAACAAGGCATTTATTGCTATAGCAACAATAACGCCAGCTAGCAACAAAATACACTGAGGAATCTAGGATGTCCGACTGCCCAGCACGGCTACGAGCGAATGTTCGCCCACGGTAGGGCAGAGGGAATATCTCCGAGGCCAGACGGGACGAGCTGAGGGGAACAAGTTTCCACACGAGGACGCCCGCGGCAGAGAGCGGAGCTTTGCGCGTGAACGTCCAACACGCTTCCCTGTCCCAGGGAGAAGAGAGCCAGCTATCCCCCGCGCGCGCAGCAAAACGCCATTTGTGGCGCTGCTGTCGCTACGACGCGAGCGCCCTCCCCTGTTAGTTAAAGTAACCAAAACAGAAGAGCGCGTTTCGGAGGAGCTAACAACAGTGGGGTGTAATGCGGGAAAGTGAACGCAGGGGACGAAGGCGTCCCCACACCCTTTGATAAGAAGTGCCAGTGCATTGCACAATTTCCTGCAGCCTATGGTCAGCTGTGAGCCAGTGCATTTTCTGCAGTGCCAGCCATGAAGAGTTTTACTCCTTTCTTCTAGGGAAGGGCAGTTGGCGTCTTCTTGGGCTGTATCCTGGGCATGTTCCCGCTTCTGTTCCTCAGCTCGAAAGAAGACATGAGGCAGAGCCAGCTCCAGGAGCAGCAGAAGCCCGCCAGTTGAGCTTGTCGCCAGCCCTCTGTCTCTGCTGAACTCCTGCCAAAGAGCGTCGACACTTCCTCTGCGCCGTCTAATCCATTCAGCCCACACGTGCAGCCTTCCCTCAGCTCGGGACACACACATAGGAACTGTGACGTGCCTCACTGCCTTTCCGCTTGGCTGCTGCTGCTGCTATGATATCCCGGTTGGTAGAAGACCTTCCTTCTCTGGACTTCTGCACTTTGCAGCAGTTTTGTGACCCTCTCACAATAAGCCATCTTGGCTGTGCATGTGTTCACGTGCTCACGGTTGTATGCGCAGCTGTAACCGACCTCTCGATAGCCAACCTTTCCAGCAAGCTACTCTCTTGCAACCAATGGCAAGTGCAGCTGAACTTGTGTTCAGCAGAGTCTGAACCTAGTTCTCTCCTCGTGCATCAAGTTTGCAAGGTTGACCTTGTGACGTAATTGCCAATGTCACCTCCAAGACAAGAAGCACATTTTTATCCCGTTTAAACTGATGTGCATCACCTTTTAGTAACCACATAAGCAGGATTGTTGTTGGGTTGTGCTGCGTGTTGCAGGAGTCATCGTTTGGGGATGTTTACGGATGACGATGTACCTAACTAGAGCTGGAAGCTGGGCTGTCGGCTTTGTTGTTGTTGCATCGTGAATTTCCTGCCAAGTTCTGCTGCTGAAACGCTGCAGTATTTAATTCTTCTACTTGAAATAACCACACATCTTATGAACGCATTTCCAGTGCACTGAAATGGTGCTGTGAATGATTGATGTGATCACTCCAGGCCAGCATTTTGTTTGTGACCTGAGCATATGAGAAGTGCTAGCTTTCAAGCTTGATATTCTTGCCGTTTTTATCATGGCTACAAGCTGAAACTAGTGTGTGCATTGTTGTATGCGACATTGTACGCTACATTTTCGACAGCTCTTTGGATGCTCCACGGGAGCTGTGTTGCGTCTCCACCATATGTTGTTGACAATTGCTTTCACCGAGAGTTATTTGCAACACTGACAGGGCAAAGCTTACTTGAAACTGAAAGAAAGTCTGAGCACAGAATCCACCGCACTTCTTGATGGTTTTATTGTGCACATTTTGTCACTGTGAAAGCACTAGTGGGAGTAAACCTTGTGAGCACCACTTTGTTGAGTCACACGACAGCTGAGAAGAACCGTTAGTTCAGATCATCTATACTGTGTCGCCGAGAATTTTTTCTTGGCCACTGTCCCAAAGCTACTAGCTAGCTGTCACCACTGGTGCATATTTAACTGTAAAATGTGTCATTCTCATTGTTTTATGCTAGCATTTTTGCATTAAGTTTTGTTGTGTTGTATATAGAAAAGGGCCGCTAGTTGGGTAACTTGCATATGCATCCCAGCATTAACGACTGTGCTAGTCCTTTACAGATTTTTGTTTCACGTTGGTATTTGGTGCTGAGCATAATTGTCCCTGTGAATTTAGCTTGCTTGTTTTATTGATTTTCAGTGCTGTCTCTGAATTTGCTAAGTTTGTGCAACACATGAGCTTAAAAGGAAACGCAGAGGGAAAAAAGAGGAAGAAAATGGTGATTAGTGTGTTGTTGAAGGCGCATTAGTGCGTTGAAGCACCCGTGACATTGTAACCTGCAAGAGGTGCCAGTGTGCTCCGACTCGGTCATGAGCACTTGAACACACTGTTATCACGACACATGTAGTCTTCCAAGCCTCTGGTGCTTGTCCAAAGTCAGGTCCTGCCCTTGTTGTCAGCTTGCGTGTATGGATTGAATGGAAAAGCAGTTGTGTGCAGTCATACACTGTGCTAGGAATTGCTCCAGAATCCATATGATGGCACAGTATAAAAAAAAAAAACGACTGCTGTGCTAGCTGCCGTCATGTTCTTCTGGTGCATGCTGTCTCTGGTGTAGCTTTGCCACTTTTGAAGTGATACACGGGTGCTCCTAATTACACCAGAATCACTTATAACATGCTTGAATTTAGTACAGCAGACAAAAATCAAATATGGACAGACAGATGGGCACCGCAACAGCATTTATAATACATTTACCTAAATAAAATTAATTTGTTGTTTAAGTGACATTAATTATTTTAACCTGAGTTTCTTTGGGACGTTTAATCCCCATGAACATATTCAAATTAAACAAAGAATTAACATTACCAGAAGGAGTAGAGGTCGAATTAAAAATTTCATTTTAATTAAGCTGTTGTACAGTTATTACTTTTATGAAAAAGAAAAAGACCCTTGTACATGGAGAGCCGGAAAGAGTGGATTCTTGACAGCACAAACCGGAACAAGTGTCTGGAGGAAAGCCTCAGACTGCTGGAGAGCATTTTGACAAGATGACTTGCCTGTTTCGGGACTTGTCTCCACCTGAGACGAAGACAAGGCATTCTGTCAAACTGCTGGCCGCTGGACTGAGGATTTCATTCCACCCTTTGCTTCAATCTGTGCTGTTAAGTAAAGCACTAATAGATGTGTTCTTTAGAAAGTGGAAGACTTAATGTTGATGTATTGAGGTATATAAATAATGTAATCAGTAATATATATTTGTCTATCACTTGTGGCAGGAATTAGTTTTGATTTTCCAGCGTCAAGTGGCACCCATGTGTTGTGCCAACATGCTGTGTGAAAAACAACTAGAGGAGCAGCAGTTTCGATGCTCAAACATTTGTGCTTAGGTGACCGGGCAGCATATTGCTGCCTATGAACTAATTCTGGCAGACTTGAGAAGTTTCGTGCTGGCCGCTAGGTTGGTTTCAACAAGTTTTCCGGCGAACTAAGGCATAATTTTATTACCACACGCATGTGCTGTCTTGCAGGCTGCCTACTGGGCAGGATACGGTGTCTCCTTCACTCCAACTCCCATGTTATCAGATATTCTGTGCACACCGTGAATGTTTACCTCAGTGGGGCCACATCTTGACAAGACTACTGGGAGACTGCCGAGCAATCCTGACCCTATGTTCTCATCTCTCTCAAGCCCATATTGCACAAAACTTAGACTGTTCATCTCATGGGATGCTCTTTATCTATGTAGTTATTTATTGTCTTTTTGAATAGCTGTCTAATATGTAGTGTGTAGGTACATTAGTATGTTAGTATGGAGTGATGTCTGCAGGCCAGCTTATGTGTTTGTTTTATTCCAACACCGGCTCAGCTGTATAACAATCATTGCCACACGCTGGCTCAGTGGGAACACTTTTGGAACCTGGAGAGAGGTCTTTGACAAGGTGTCACTCATGTCATGTGAGACGCTGAAGAGAAAAGGAGGCCAAGGTAGATTTAGATTAGGCTTATCAGAATAGGTACTGTCAGAAGTGAATGAAATGCTATGATGCAAGCATCAGAACTGATGTACTATACATTGGACACGCACTTTTTGCTGAGTGATGGTGTACTGAGGAGCTTGTCACACATGGGTAATTTGAAGGGACTATAACTTTGTTCTTGAGTATCTTATACCCCTGTCACACGGGCATTTCGAAGGCCCTCGAATCGATAGTCTATCGACTCGAAGGCGATCGAGCGCTGCTACACGGCCAGTTTGAATGGCCATCGAGTCAATAGTCTATCGAGTCGACGGAGCAGCCCGGAACTCTATCGAGATTTCGAGGGCCTTCGAGCGTTGCCCAAGGTTGCTAGCATTGCTTCGAACGACAACAAACACGGCGCGTCCTTCAAAGCCAGACCCCTCGCTTCGGACTGAATTCTCGTTGTTGCTGCCTTTTTCTGTCCGTTCACTGATCATAAATGGGGCATCGGTCTTTCGCTTCGTCTCATCTTGCCTACAAGAAAACGTATAAGTGATAAATTTGCTTTATTTTTTATTTAGAGTGACGATTCTGCCGCTGCTAGGCCTAACAGAGCCGGTTTGTTGACAGTAATGGTTCCCGTTTTGACAACCAGATGGCGCCACCAGAGGCTGAGTTTATTTTTGTGTCTCTGCTAGCATACGCTGAACTAAATGTGGGAACAGATGAGAACAGGTCCTAGTTTTTGCGGCAAGCGAATCCGCTTCACTTGCCGGATTTTTGAACAAGTGTGAACACGCCTTATGACTGCAAAAAAGTGTATTTCAACATTTAGTTAAGTTTCGTCAATATATTTTTGTTATTTGCGCGAAACCGAACGTAGCGTTTGTGGCGCCACACGAGCTTGGCGTAAGACGCGAGAACCATTTCAATGGCCATTGAGATTTGCCGTGTAGCAGCTCCACAACTCCCTCGAGTACGATGGCGATCGAAAATCACAATGGCCCTCGACTCGATGGCCATTGAAACTGGCCGTGTGACAGGGGTATTACTCTATTATAGTGCAGTCCAGTAGTGTGGGCTGTTGCATATTTGCTTGGAAAGTTTATTTTCTTATGAAAATAAAAGCAGTCTGCACTAGGACCGGCGACGTGTGACCACACCGCTGTGGTCTTTTTTGCCCTCTACTATTTTTAAAAAGTCTTTTGTGATTGGCGCTCTTGTCAGTCGTAGGTCACTATAAGGAGATCACCTCAAAATACAAATTGTCTAGTTTCATCATGATCGGAGGGGTGTTATTTCTTGAAGGGACACTGAGGAGAATTCCGTCAAATTGTTGTTTTAGTAAAAATTGATTCTCTGACTCTTTCTGAGTACATTGACATTTGTCCGGCAGCTAAACATGCATTCATGGCTGAGAAAATCGAATATTAGAAATCTTCCCGCCGGTCGATTCAAACTTGTGACGTCCTTACTGAAAAGGAAGGGTTGCCAATGTTCTGAAGTGACTGGTGGAGTAGCCTAGCCTCTGGAAAGTGCACCCGAAAATTGGTGTGGATGCATGCAGTTTACTTGCAAAACAGACCGTTGATGGCAATGCCTGTATTTTTTTTGTCTTTTCTAACGCACGAAATCTCCGTTGGCTTGGTGAGGGTTGTCTCCTTGTGATTATAACGCGGTACCCTATCAAGGGATCAAGGGTTAATTGGAGACATATGGGAGGGGCCTTTGTCCTGCAATGGGCGTAGTCAGGCTGATGATGACCGTACCAGTACAGGCCAACTTCCATCTGTCCTCAGTGTCCCTTTGAAGACAATTTACGGGGTGCAGATAAGTCGAGCCCGAATATATTGAACCTGCGGATATATCGAATCGTTCGCTATATCGAACACAAAGAATATTCGCTTGAAAATTCTTTGTAAAAGTATAGGGAAGTCGTGGACTATATCGAACTCCAATTTCGCCGGTCGTTCAATATATCGAACTGCGTGGAGCGACACTTCGCCTAACGATGCGGTTTGATCACTTTCCGCGCGTGGAGGAGGGTCTTTGGAGGAGAAATTCTAGAGGCCCGTGTACTGTGCGATGTCAGTGCACATTAAAGAACCCCAGGTGGTCGAAATTTCTGGAGCCCTTCACTACGGCGTCTCTCATAGCCTTAGTCGCTTTGGGACGTTAAACCCCATAAACCAAACCAAACCAAACCAGCTACGTGGCTTCAGATACCTGCTGGCAGAACTAGAGCTGTGAAACGCGTGATTAGGTGAACGCAGATTGTGAATGAGGGTGTCTTGTACTCTTGTACTCATATTGCATGCCACATCGCTGTCATGCGGTGGAGGCAACCAAGTGGACTAAACCCTAGAGGCGCTCGCCCCGACGTGCTTCACTGCCGAAGGCGTTGCGGAAATAAGCTGTACTCTACTGCTGGTACTGGGCGATTATTTATAGTGTACTCGGGCTAAAATTAGACATCCTATGATAGGTAGTTGTTAGTTCCGCAGAACCGTCCACTGCGGATTCAATGTGAAGCACGTTGAGCCAACCAATGCACAGCGAGCGGTACGCTGTCGGCAAGAAGTGCGTCCCTAATGTTGGTGCAGTGCATTCTTGCTTCTAGGTTAGAGATAAGCTCATATATGGCCATTTTTTTATATATTGAACTATCAATATATAGAACTATTTCGTTATCTCCTTCGGGTTCGATATATCCGGGTTCGACTGTAGTAAGTTGCTTGTCTCAAATTCGTGACGACTTGTTGTGTAGAAACTGTGAGGCTTTCTCGGTACCTGATGTTCGCACTATTTTCTCTTTGAATCAGTCACTGGGTCTGGTGAAATCTTATATTTGAAATATTTGACATCCTTGAGAAGGGATTTGTCACTCCAGACATGCTTTGTACTCCAGTTTAAGTGGGGTAGTGGGGCTGAGTATCTACACTTGCTAGATGCACGACTCTGACCACTTCATAGCATGCACGCTTCATTTCGGTGCCATATATACCAGAACGACAAGAGCTTGCATTATCATGTTTCATTCGTTGCTGATAGTAAAAACACACTATGTGTTCAGCTAGGAACTACTAGTTGACTCTGGTATATCAGGAACGATATGCCAATGCAGAGGCTTTTATAAAGCTTTCTATTTTTCTTCTGTAAAAACTAAGATAATAAAACTGTGTTAATGCCTAGAAGCAGTTAGTTGGGCTGACTGGTTCAGATATTAGGATGCATAGTATAAGTGGTGGGTAGAAAGCTCTTAGTTTCTAATCTCGGCAAATACTAAAGCTGTGCATCACTAAGAGGGAGGTAGATGGCTATACTACTTCAGATTTGGAGGAGTGTAGATCTTTATTGTTTTTGCTTGCGACCTTATGCAGTTTAAGTAAACAGAACTGGAAAATATGTCGTAGGAAGGGTGATGGACTGGTGTCAATGTAATATAATATTGTCTGGATTGCACAGCATATTGTTGGCTTTACTTTTCTGAGTTGGATGACACGTGATCTTTTGGCAACATAAAACGGCCTGATGTCTGTAAAAAATTATTGAAAGCAGCTACTTTATACAGCTATATTTCCGACATCTCTAATGCTTGTTGCTGTGGCCTGATTATGCTGCCTGTTACCTTTGTGAACCCTTTGGTTCGTATCCTAGGTGACCAATGAAGCCACTGGTGTGTTCTTGTGCTTTGGGATGTGACCGTGCCTCTCTTTTATCCTACTGGGAACCGCATCGCTGCTTGCCCTGACAACCTTTGTGATAAACAGGGTTCTTACCAAGGAGATTCCTAATAACATTACCCATCTGCATTCGCAGCGTTTGTTGAGTGTGACACTGTAACGTTGAGGAGTGTACAATTAATCAAAATATATGAGATGACAGTGAGAAGTGCTTCGTGAATTGAATGTGGCTCAGCTTTTCATGGTCACAATTTGCTGCCAGAAGCATGAAGTTCGCACTGTTAAATTCTCAGTTACCTGTAAGCTTGGTGCATCATAATTGCTTCTGCATGGGTGCACAACGATGTCGTAGGTGTTTGCGTGTTTGCTTAAAAGAAATCTCAATTCGAATTTAATGATTGTGAAATGACATCAAGTGCCTGATGCATTAAACTGTAATGCCAATCTTGAGGTACCACATGGAACAGCTGATGCCATTTTGCAATATGGTGTTAGCGCTTTTTTGAGTTTGCTGCAAGCTATGATCGCATTACTCTGCTACAGTTTTTCTCTAAGTAATCGTTAATTTATTCTCATTTGAGGTGTCCCTACAGCATTTCTGAGGCAAAAGATGTCATTTTTATCGATATTTCAGATTGACATAACAATAGCGTGTGCGCAGTTTTTCAACTTAATCAACAAAGACAGAAGATGATTTTAATAATTCTTAAGTGATATTGAACACTCTTTGCATTCTAATTTTGCATTCAGCTAGCTCTTCAGCTTTGCCATCATCATGGCACTTAATGACATTATGTCTGCACACATGGCACATGGTCCAAATGTAATGCCATTAACAAATCTGGGGCATTACGAACTCAAAATTATTTCATGAGTGTGCGCAGCACAGGTATCGGATAAATTTATATTGCGATGTCAGTGCACATAAAGAACTTCAGGTGGTCGAAATCATCCGTAGCCCTCCACTATGGCGTCCCTCATTGCCTGAATCACTTTGGGACATTAAACACTATAAACCATACATGATACCTTTGAAGTTTTTATCGTTATGTTGCAAGTCATGCTTTTTTTTTATTTTACACAGCACTGAGAAAAAAATGTGGTTGATCTTGTGCTTTTTTTGAGGACCTCCTATTTTTGCCTGTCTTTGTGAGTACTTATAGCTGTCTGTGCAATGACAACCTTTTCAGCCCATCAGTTGTGATATCTTTTATCAGTGCTTGCTATATATGTGCACTGTTCACCTCTTTTTTCCAGTAAGGACACTGTACCACTGTTCCAGTGCTTTGGTGACGTGTGTTTGACAGCAATATACCATGACCAAAAGTGCGCCGGGGCTCTGGTGCCTTTTTTCCTGTTGTTGCCGCATTCTTAGTTTTGATGTTAAAATGTGCTATACAGATCATTGTGGCAGTCCTCCTGCTAAGTCTCCATCTTGGGGTCACAGTCATCAAGCTTGTGATTTGTTCAGGACCAGCTGTGAAACGGCACGGAAGAAAAGGCATGTTTTTGTAGCATGCATTGTGTTCATTATTAAGGTAAAAGACTGAATGTAGTGTTTTCTTAGTGTAGTTGTGGTATTGTATACCTATCTTGATTTTGGTGTAATATTTATCTGTGTAGACAATATTTTTGTAATTGCTGGAACTTTTCCTAAGTTTTGCGCATTCGAACTAAGGGAAGAGAATTTTTCTGTCGCTTTATTTCTGTTGGGTTGCCTAAATATACATCAAAACAGCTAGCCTCTTTGCTGAGGCACACACCTCCCTCTGCCATCCTGTAAAATGCAATAAAGACAAGATTGCAATGAGCTTGCACTTGTCTGAAGTTTTGTCTTTGGTCAGTATAAACTTGAGTAAGTGCGTGGTCAACGTATGTTGCACCATACCAATCAAGTAAAAGCTGAATGGACTCAAGTACACATATCGACAATTACTGGTGCTACGAAGTACCTAGAGCTCTTTCGCATGTGCATGCTACATAATCTGTAAGGACGCCTGCCAGATGTACTAAATAGCTGCCCACAAAATAACACAGAAACGCGTGCTCAAAAGAAGAAAACCAAAGCCACCAGAGGTAACGCCCTTGAAGTGTTGTTCGGCGGCATTCCACGACTCACTCGCAACAAGCTGTTGTGGGCGGACGCCAACGTCTTTATCTAGAAACGTTGGCGGACGCTATCGCATTCGACGACTCGCAACAAGCTGTTGTGGGCGAAAATCTAAAACCTGCGGACGCTATCGCCGAGCTTGCCCGCACTTCTCTGATGCTCCGATGAGAACCCTGAACATTGTGGCTTTAATAGGCAAATATCAAATATGCCACCCACCAGTTTAAATGCAAGTGCAAACTAACTTGGCACAGCTTACTTACAGTCTTAATATATTGGCATAATTGAACCTTGTCACATTCTCAAGAAGCAGTTCAGCTTCTCTTTAATTATGTTGCACAAATTGCAGTGTGTTAAAATATAAAAAGGAGACTGTGCGCGATCAGCGCTAGCTATCTCGTGATGCGAGTCACTGTGACAGCTCTCTCATGAAACACTGCTGACTGACATGACAAATCGATAAGCATTACAGCGCTTCTCATTTACGGTGGCGCATTCCGTATTCGTGCTTACAGGAGAAGGTGGTCTGTTAATCATAAAGTTTTGAGATGTCTGTGGTGCACAATTTACGGACATGTTAGTTTTTCATGGCACGAAATCTAGCGGCAGTTTTTTAAATGAAATGAAATAAACAGACATCATGTTAATGTGCCAAGAGCACACCAAAGAGCTCCCGGAGCAAACATTCAGTGAGAAATGATAAAATGATACACTCAATGAGAAAGCCCATCATGCTGTAACAGGGAAGGTCTCCCTTCCCAAGCTTAAGGCACAAGCCATGAAGCTATGTGACAAACTCAATTTTGCAAAAGTGGCAAAGAGCATTGAAAATAGCAAGCATCTCTTTTTAGCAGTGTTTTTCAGCTGCCCCCCTTAGAGTAATAATTTCTGAACAGGACACTTGGCAAAAGTCAATCGCTCTGTTTCTCCAAGAAAAACTTAGTATTTTGACTGTCAGAAGTTGTTAATGGTGTAAAATCGTTTTCCGACAAGAGCCTTCTCGGCTTCTCCATTGACGTCAAAGACTTATATTACTCCTTGCCTCATGATAACCTACTTACCATAGTAGAAGACTCCATCCTTCATTACGGTGCGGTGGCATTTAAAAATGAATCAGGGCTCTCTGTGGATAGTTCTTTAGAGTTGCTGTTGTTCTATCTGCGCTCCACTTTCATAAATTGGCAAGACGCTCCGTACATTCAAAAACAGGGCATATGCATTGGGTCCTGCCTGGCCCCCGCAATTAGTAGCCTGTACCTTGCACACCTTGACAGGATCCTCCAAGAGCGACTTGCAAACTCTTGCGTGGTTAGAATCTTCAAATTTGTGGATGATTGTCTCTTCCTTGTTAACTGCACACCATCGAACCTCGAGGCCGTTACTTCAGACTTTTTGACCATTGTACAAGGGTGTTTTCACCCGCTACTATTGACTACCGAAATGCCTACTGACTCAGAGATAAGATTTCTTGATATTCGGCTTAAATTCATGGACAACCACGCTTGCTGGTGCTATTCACCTCGTGCCTACGAACTGCTTCTAACATATACATCAGCTCATTCTAAACTTGTGAAACGAGTCATTATTAACCTATGCATGGAAAACGCCTTTGAAAAGTCATGTCCTGCACAATGCACATCTAGCTTTTATGAACGCGCAACTCGCAAGGTTCCTCGAAGCAGGGTACGCTAAGGATTACGGGGGTTCAGTCGCCGAAAACCTCCTGAAAAAGAAACTCCGGAAAAAACATCCCGGTAAAAAAAAAACCATTGGAACCAATTGGATTTCCCAATTGGAACCAATTGGTTCCAGTGGTGTATCGGACACCCGACCAATTGGACCCAACTGGACTAGCCAGTTGGACCCATTAGGCCAGGCAGTTATTTCACCCAGAAAATATTCACAAAATATGTTATGTTCATTGAGAGAGGTAGCTAAATGTTTGTGAATAATATGCTCTAGAATCTTGGACAAATATTTCTACAACTGAACATATTATAATATGCAAAAGGAAAACTCATTTATGAGGACTGCAGGGAGATGTCGTGCAGTGCCAATCAACATTGTTCTACGGAATTGAGATTAACATGTTTTTATGGAAATCAAAGTCAATAGGCACAAATACATCACACGCAAGCAACATTCAGGCACTAGTAGCATATATTAGCTCAATATGTACATCCAAAGAACATACTTCTGCTCCAACTTATATACCCCATTTGTGAGGCTCTCATGCTGGGGCCAGTGACGCTTGCCCACTGAGCGCAGTTATTTAATTTCAGCTGCAGTGGTGGTGCAGATGATGAGTACAATTTTGTAGGTTAAGCTGCTGATAGCTCTTATTATAGGAACCATATTGGTTCTACCTTGTTTGTCAAAAATGCAAACATTCATTGGAAAAATTGGGTGCAGTTGGGCGGTCCAATTGGATGTAATGGGTAAGACCAATTGGGCCCACCAATTGGAAACCCAAATGGTCCATTTGGATAGTCCAATTCGACCATGGTCCAACTGGCCATCCAATTTGAACACCATTTCAATTGGAACCAGTTGGAAACTCAACTAGTCCAATTGAAACCATTTGGAACCAGTTGGAAATCCAATTGGTTCCAATGGTTTTTTTTTTACTGGGATGACACCGCAGAAGAAACGAAGAGCAAGGTGGCTGTCATTCCTTACGTCCATTGTCTCGCGCACAACCTCAAGAAAATAGGAAAAAGGGCAAACGTTCGCGTAGTGTTTTCAGCTCCAGGGAAACTCAGTGTGTTATGAAGATCCCTGCCCTCCGCACATCGCTCCCACAAGCAGCAGTGTTCCATCCGCCACAGGAAAAGATTTGTTAAATGTACTGAGGGCATTGTGTACAATATTCCGCTCTCTTGTGGCAGGCAGTATATTGGACAATCTGGTAGGTGCCTGAACGATAGGCTTCGGGGGCACAATAACAACATGAAGACATACATGCATGGTCTGTTCTGAAAGTAGTAGGACTCATTTTTTTAAACAAAATTTATTCAAGGGAATAGTACAAACTATTACAATTTTTCAAGGTAGCGTCGCGAATTTTTCGTGCTCGCCGGGAGCCCGCTGCGCGGGCGCTTAAGCGCCGCGAAATTGCACCCTTCCGCACCTACACGCTGCTGCCAATGAGTTTTACAGTTTGCGTACGAATCCAGGAACGCCTGGAGCGGAATGCTGTTTAGCTCCCTTGTCACGGCCTGTTGAACCACCTCTACCGATCCGTGATGTTCCCCCTTGAGCGTCGATTTTATTCTCGGGAATAGAAAAAAGTCTGGCGGGGCCAAGTCGAGGCTGTAAGGGGGCTGATGCATCGTTGCTGCCTTGTGCTGGGCAAAAAATCGGGGTCCTCATTCACATGATGAAGATGATCCTACCGGTTGGCCTTTTCCTCCTCTGACCCGGCACCAACTTCGCGCACGCTATCCTCATGGATAAGTTTTCTGTCACGATCTCAAAAGCTTGGGTTTGAAGTCATCAGCAACCATTCTGATACTCATTCTACGATCACTGTTAAGTAAATGTTCCACTCGCTACACATTTTCGTTGGTCTTGCTGAAGGGCGTCTGGAGCGGTCGTCTTCCTCCACTCTTTCCTTACGTTCTCGGAACAGCTTGTGCCACTCAAAAAACACCTGATCTACCCATGGAAGCGTCACTGTAGGCCTCCTGAATCATGTTGTGAGTCTCTTTGCCCGTTTTACCAAGATTTACTCAAAATTTGATCGTGTATCACTTATCCAGTAAACGCACGATGATTCTGCGTGACGAGACGTTTTGACAGGGGTTCACAGTACAAGCGGCCTCCTCTCTTCAACGGCCGAGAGCCGACTGCCCATTTTCCCCAGCATTCCCAATATCCCCCTTCAACGATCCTGCACGCACAAACCACCTCTCGTCCGCCCGTTCGCTCAGGAAAAAAAACAAAAAAAAAAACAGTCCTACTACTTTCAGAACAGACGCCAGCAATCTATAGCTTTGCATTGCAAAGATTGCAAGTGCGTGCCTTTTTTGGATAAATGCACAGTCGTTGCCAAGAATAGAGATAAGCTAACTCGCGAAATTGTGGAAGCTGCAGGGATTGCTGCAATTTTTATCGCATATATTTTTTTATTTTTTCTCTTCGGTCAGCGCATGCGCTACTTTTGCTCAGATTACGTTCACTTCGGTAGTTTTGGCTTTCTTCGTCAGTCGGAAGTTAGCGCGTGTGTTGTGGGTGTGTGTTCTCTCCCCCTTTGTCCGTCGTCCTGGTTTTGCGCTACTCTTATGTTATAAGTCTGGGGAGCAGCGTACACGTTTCGACGGAGCCGTTCAACTGGCACTCGCACAGAAAGAAACCAAATGAACTCTGTCAACAAGCAATATTGTTTCTCTATAGACACAGCAGTATATATTCAATAATGGATCATTACGGCTCTTTTGTGTCGTGCAATTAACCTGCGCCCGCCCCGTTGACAGTCGGGGGCTTTCAGCACTAGGGCTTCGCCCTCTTCCTGCTCTTGCGTCTCGGCCTGGACGACGCGTCCTGGGTGTCCTGCATCACTTTAAGCACGTCCTTGTCGGTCTCGGCTGCGCGAGCGTCGAGAAGGCCGAAGCTCGTCTCCGGCAGCCCGAACAACGCGGCGACGCTTCCGAACACCGCCGAGCCCATGATGGCGAACTGGAAGTCCTCACGTCCGACCCTTTCGAGCAGGGACAGCGCCGAGGCGGCCACGGCACCCAGGCGACCGCTGGCATAGGCGCCGCATAGGACTGCGCAGCGTACGCCCGTGGGGAAGAGCTCGGCGGCGTACAAGTAGACGGATGGCACGAGTACGCGGGTGCAGCACTGGGCGAGCACTAGCAGGACGTCGCCCACCAGGCGAGGCTTAGCATAGATGGCGACGCTGCACAGGCAGCAGGTGCCGCCAAATAGTGACATGACTATGAGGAGGAGCTGCAGCCTGCATGGCAAATTTTGCGGTGCGTACAGTTAATGTATAGGTATATACTAAAGTCGGATGCAACAAAAAACGGAGCGAAAAGTACCCCTCAAAGCTGGTTTCCCACCCAATGTCCTTGGCTATCTATATTGCCATGACGCTGCGGTCGATCGCCTTGCACCTGCTAACGGTGAACTAACGGTGCAGTGAACTTCCTAACGGTGTAGTGAACTTCCAGGGGCAGGGTCTGTTGGCCTCTGGTGTTCAGGATATGCTGTAGCGCTATGCTAAGCTGTCAACCTGAGTTCTATTAGGGTAGAGCACGTTTTAGGCTATGGCCTCGGAGAGCAAAGTGCGGGCCAAATGCCCCCGTACCTTGACCCTCAGAGCATGTGCTGTTGACCTCCATCGGTCGCGTTATGCTGTAGCGCTGGGCTAATTGCTACCCCACTTGACTCCAGAGCAAAACTGGCGGCAGAACTTCCGTCCGCACTTACTCCGTATTTTTGTGTACTGTGGTGGCAGTTAATAGGGTAACGTCACCTGACAGATAGCCGCACATTGCAGACCTGATAAAGGGAGCTCTAACCTGGAAACAACTCCGGAGCCAGGACATCCGACTTAGAAGTGGTTATCGACGGCCGGAAAGTCACCGCTCTAGTCGACACGGGAGCCGATTATTCGGTGATGAATGGACCATTCGCTGCGCAGCTGAGAGCTTTACAAATCACGCGATTCCCATCGGTAACGTGATGACTGCTATTGCCATGACACTGAAACTTAAACGCAGCATTCCTGAGACGTTTTCAAGACGAAGCTGCTCTGAAGAAACAAAATGTTTTTTTGCTGAAGCAGTATATCTCTGTTTTTTGTCTCCTTAATGCAACCATTCTAGCAATACCACGATCGATGGCTTTCAGATAGGCCCGTTGACATGCATTAAACTATATTTATGCCATCGGTCAGGCTGCAGGTAAATGTGCAGGGTGTGAGAAATGCACTACCAATAATCTAAAATGAAGCTTTCAAGAAAAAAACATCAAATGGTGACCGCTTCACGAAAGCCTCTTTTGCGCTTGGGAATTATGCGGCTAGGCCGGGAAACATTTAGAGGATAATTAATGGCACAAAAGTCCTCCCTGTTTCGCAAGACTGTGGTACGTGGGTGGCGTTTCGCCTGATAATGGGTAGAGTAACGGAAGTATCTGCTAATTCGAATTTTCTCTTGCGGTAATTGCACACCGGGAAGCAACCGACATAGCCAAACACCGCCCTGCCGACAGCATAAAATGCTTTGATATTAATACCTTCAGATGCCCTTGAGAAGAAACAGTTTTATTACCATCCAAGCACTACGATAATTTTTGCCAGGCTTCACGGCTACGTTTACTTAAGCACTGGGTCTTTTTTTTCACTAAATGAGTTAGCGCGGTCTCCGGGAAATTGGTAACATTCATTGAATCCTTCAATTTTCCAGACGGGTAAGCGAGGCACTGTTGGCTCACCTGCCCAATGAGACGAGCCCGAGGTACATAGCCAGGTAAGAAGGCGCAGAAAGTATAATGGCCACGGCCCCAAGCGTTGTGCCCTTCCGCATTCTTTTGCTCCAGGCGAGGCCGTAGATGCCCATCATCATCGTGAAGGCCACGATAAGCACCCGAAGAATACGACGGCTCTTGGTTTCCACGGTGGGCGCAGGGAGAGGACTGCCGTACGTGTTGTTGGCTTCGCTTCGGGAGAGCTCCGTTCTGACCCTGAACATGGCTTGCTTGGCCACCACCCGGTTCAAGTTGTTCATGCTGGCAGCCTTGAGCATGACTGCATGGGCCTTGTCGAATCTAGACGTCACCAAGAGCCACACGGGGGACTCCTGCACAGCACAGGCACTCAGCAGCAGCAGTACCGTTGGAGACAGGACGACCACCTGCAGCAGTGACCACGAGAGCGGGAACGCCGCCAGTATGAACAGCACGACGTCCACGAGAAAGAAGCCCAGTGCGCACGACACGCTGATGTAGAATACGCGGTAAGCGAGCGGCGCCACTTCGTACATCAGTATGAGGCTGACCACGAAGATGGAGCTGGCGCAGGCAGAGTTCATAAACTTCGTCACCAGGTAGAACGAGTAGTTACGCGAGACGCACGTTGCCGTGGTGCTCGTTAGGAGCAGCGCAACACCTGTAATGATGACAGCCTTTCGGCCGAGTTTGTCCGCTGCGTACCCCGCGAGTGGCACGACCAGAAGGGCGCCGCTCATGTAGACTGCGTTGCCCAGGGACACCAGCCAGGACCTGCGGCAGACCAGATCCCAGAAGCTCCTCGCGGACTGGGTGGCGTGGGTCGGGTCGTAGTCCCAGGCGTCGCACTCGTAGGTCTCGGTGTCATTGGGCTGCTGACCGGGTTGTGCGTAGGCGAGGCACTCGCTGTGGCGTCCATCTTCGTCGAGTGGAATGCCGACGTTCTTCCACTTGGACGAGGAGAGATCGGCAAACCTGGATGGCGGCCGGCACCAGTGGTCCACGGGACGTGTTACGAGGCCGAAGGAGTGGTTGTGGCACTGCAGAACGAACAGCGCTACAATGGTGAAGCAGCATATGAGTCTCTGGAAGTCTCCGTGGCCGTAGATGGTGGTGTCCTGGTCCCGCTGGTCGACGTCTGGTTCTGGTTCGCCGGTAGCAGCCTGGGAGTTGCTCAGTAGTTGCTTCAGACTTGGAACCGTCAGCTCTTTTGTAGGCGTCCGCCTAATCGAAGACCTTCGAGAGGTCTTTGTAGGCATGGCTGGTGCATGCAGGACGGCAGATGCGGGATATCAGAACCTTCGGTAGTCACTTTTGTGCTGAGCCATGGAAACGGAAGAAGCGGCTGATGTGCAGGGGATCTCCTTCTCGAGCTGGAATCGCGAGACTTGCAGAAGCACGAGGCTTTTATGAAGAAGAAGCTTCGAAAACGATTAAATACGGAAGCCCGTAATATATGGCAGACTTTAAGAAAAATCGGCTAAACGGTGTCATGCTGTGTTTTAGCTATAAATACTATAAAATCTCCCCGGAAACGTGTAAGGTGGACAGCGCAGAGAAAAAAAAGTAGTTCTGTAAATTAATTTTCGTTTCTCCCAGTTTTGGATCTGCGAAGTGTTTGTGGCAGTTTTACTCAGCACCGCATCCACCTAGCAAGAATACAGTCGCAGGAACCGAATATTGTTAATGCGGTAACAATAGAAGCCTCATGATAGGATTTTAACCTATAGTTAAACCGACTAGGCGTGCGAAAGCATGCGTTTAGCCTGACTGCCCAGCAAACCACAAACCTCTCAGAGACGTCTAGCTAGACGTCTCTGAGAGGTTTGTGGTTTGCTGGGAGGCTCATGTTTGCTTTGCTGGGTCGTCGGCATGCCTGGCGATATTAGACTCAAGTTAAGCTCTGGTTGAGGTTAAGCTGATCTGATCTGTTCGCTCCGCAGATGGAAGTTGATCAAGACGAGGATGTGGAATGCACAGCTCGAGTGTGTTGCAACAACAACACGAGGCGTGAGAGGCTGCGTTGATAGCATATCTCGTGCAGTGGCCAACGAAGCTGATCTGTTCGTCGCGGGTTCGAAACGCAGTAGCGGCAATGCATATTTATTGAAGTAAAAGCTTCACTACGGGATCTCGGGCTTCAATCGCAGACCGCGCAAATTTGACCTTCAGCTGAGTTAAGGTCAAACCATGAAAAAGAGAAAAAGAAATTGAATCAATATCCATGACTGGGATTCGAACCCGCGGCTGCGCGAACAGTTCCCTTTTAAGGGCCGCTCAGCGAAACCACTAGACTATCGCAGAAGCTTTCTTTCTTTATTTCATGGTATTTATTTACATGGTTTTGTACAGAAAGGATATGTATGTGTGTGTGTGTATGCACACGCACAAAAAAGAACTATTTACAGAGCACCTAGATAGGCGCTACGTGGCACAAACATGATAGTAAGCATATTAGAACTAAAAGGCCGGTAAGGATGTACAGCGCATCAGGAGAGAAACTGCAAAGACGCGATTTTGTTTTGGGATATGTTGCAGAGGACGCTACGGAAAGATTTTCTCCTAAATTGCTAGTGTGCGCGACCTTGTTGTTTCCCAACCTGACTCGAAACCCTATGATATGATTCTTCTGATTGGTCTTCATAGCCTTCCCTTATAAAAATGGTCTATAGACAGTCTATAGACTTCTTATTGACTCTTATGACTTCCTCTAGATATTGTTTTTGTCTATTCATAGTCTATAGACTGTCTATAGACAGTAGTCTACTAAAAGTGTACGGCCATAAATCTATAGATCGTCTGTAGACTGCCTATGATATTTGTATTGCCTATAGACTGTTCTCTAGGACTTGTCTATGGACAGTCTGTAGACATTCTATAGACTCTCTAAAACTTTTTTGCAAGGGTCTGGAAAACGTGCATGCAAGACCGCAACGTCGAACCTGTTGTTTCGCCCGGAATTCATTTTAGCCGAATGTTGCTGCAGGTAACGGACATCTACAAAGAATTGGACTTTTTACCGATTTGGTTTCTTCTCCTGATAGGCTATCGCAGAAGCCAACACACATCATGTTAAATTCGCGCTGTGCATTGGGGAGCGTCGTCTTCGTCAACTTCCATCTGGTCCGTCCTGCGGCACTGCCTGCTCACCGTCGTCTTCTACGTAGCACAAATCCGTGCTTTCGCTCCGATTCGAATGCTCTAAACATTCTCTAATTTATTTATTCAATGTCAAGGTCGTGCAAGTCTTCAGCGGCGAACTTATACTTTTTCAGCTTTGGTCGCGAAGTAGAGCTTTCGCTCTAAAAGTGCGTCGTCTGTCACATAATCCCCAGGAAAGCAGGCACAGCAGTAAGGTCGAAGTTGTGCCGACTGTGAAATGCCTTGCTGCGGTGTTCATCGGAACCCTGAATAGGGAAATACATTCATGTAATGTGCCCAGGAAAATTAACCGAATTAAGAACGTCCTTTGCCTCCACATTTATACACTTCCAACACAAGTAAAAGCTCTCATATACTAAGGTCGGTCAAAAAGCAACGCACACTTCATTGTAGCTCGGTAATGGTAAGCACTAGGGAAATGAAATTTTATACGTAAAAACATTGAAGCTTTCGTGCTTTGGAAATGCCACTGATTAGTTGATCCATATAAATCATTGCACTGCAGCCGTCTCTGTTTCCATTATATGAATGCACGTTGATAAAACCATTATTACACCACTTTTTCACACATGCAATAAACTCGTCATCTCGAATCTTTCTGCCACGATGATAATCGTCCAAACAGTTAGAAATCCGATAGTGCCTCTTGAATGACTTCATAAAGCACTGTGGACAATTCGGTTAGAGGGATTCGAGCCAATGACATATTCACGTGTACCTTCAATTGTATACGCCCCCCAGGCTTTCGTATCAAAATTTTTATGCAGCTGTTCCTCGCCGCGTTATGGTGGGTTTCATACAGATAAACTCGTAGCAAGGAATGCATGTACAAACATTACGCATAAGCAATGCACCCAGGGAAAGTAATGTTTTCGTATTCCCACACGTAAGCAATCTTCACTATCTCTACCGCATTTTTGTTCTATGATCTTTCTCATGGTGATGTATTTGTCATTTTCAATGAGTTCATGAATGACTGATGCATTTTCATCGGTTGTGACAGGAACATGGCAAGACCTGGATACTGCACACACCATGCCTGCAAAAAAAAAAAAAATTCAGGGGGGCAATTTGTTGACCTAAAGCGCGGTGAGGCGAAAGCCTTAAGCGCACTGCTGCTGCTTGTCACTGATGCGTTGTTAAGATGTAGGCTTCGCCTATAAGAGTGAGACGCGACAGCAGGGAGTCCATAGAACGCCATTGCCCGTTCGGTTGTACGCCTTGCTCGTCGGTAAATGGGTTTTTGAGGAAAGGAAATGTATCTGTCTCGCATATCTGGGTGGACACCTAAATCTCGCCGTAACGGAAATGGAGGAAGATGGGAGTGAACGAAGACACCATATTCACTAGACGCGCCTTTGTTCATTCCGAACCATCGACCTGACCGAGGTTCGATTCCCCAACTAGACCAATTTCCTACTCCGTTTTATTTATTTATCTGGCCTGACTAGAAGGGTTAATTAGGCTAATTGGGTAATTAAACAATTAACTAAACTCAGTCCCACTTACTTGGAGCATCACTATACGATCCCTTTAACTGGTTGCAAGGTTACTAGCCAAAGTACAATTGGCCCCATTTGAAATTCGTGCACTGTGACGTCACGATGGCTTCGACCAACTGAAAAGCGTGACATTTCTGTCGACAACTCCTGCTTACAACGATGAGGCTTCCGCCTTAAAATCTGAAGCCATTGAAACACCTTACTTCGATTGATTGTGTTATTTGGCCCCTTAGACTGGAAACAGATGAAAACAAATTGATGCTGCTTAGTTATCGACGGACTGGTAGTGGAATTCGATCACTGCTCGTTGGCATAGTAGGGTGTACATATCATCCATGGTAGCTTACGTGAAAAATAAGGGAAACACAAATTAGATGTGGGTTAGGATGTAAAGAACGAGTGCTTCTACCTAAACAAATTCATTTCCCTGGTGCTTACCATTGCCGAGCTACAACGAGTTGTACGTTACTTTTTTGCCGACTCTTTATAAGTTACTTTACAAGTTATTGGTTGCACAGAAACTGGCGGCCAGATTAAGTTCAGATATACCATGGCATTCTCATTCAGAACAGTACTTCAAACAGTTTGATATACTCTAGATTAATGTCTTGCATTCATTAAAGTTATTGAATGTATAAAAAATTCAGTTCTAATAAATAACGAACCTATATACTAAAAGCTTTAACAGCTACACATCCGCGTATATTGTGCGATGTCGCTTTCTCTGTTGTCTATAACTTAATGCCGCTCCTCATACTGCAAACAGTCATAACGAAGCTCAGTACCATAGCATACTTGCGAAAAATAAAAAATGTTTAGAAGAAATGTCACGAAATCAGTTGTTAACCGGCAGCAGTGGCTTCGCGGCACGGCTGCTGATCTCAATGTCGCCGCTTAAATGCCGGCCACGACATGCGTATTTTCATGGAGGCGAAATGCAAGAAACCCACCTATGTGTTGTGCGATGTCAGCGCTCAAATGGTTATCCGGAGCCCTCCACTACAGCGTCCCTCGTAGCCTGTGTGTCGCCTCGGGACGTTAAACCCTGCAATTCACATATGAATCCACTAAATTAGCAATTGCTAATATTTTATACTATCGAAGGCACCGCCTTAATATTATAAATAAATATATGCTTTATTGTAACATGAGTTGTTCCGGTGCGTTTGCGTAAGCCCCGTTAGCGGAAGACAGTTTACTCCCTTTTTTACTCCTTTCGTGTTAGTGTGCCAGTAAGATCGTGCACAACCACAACAGTAACTTGTAGAGGACACTCCACCTTAAGGTTATGATGGGACTGCCTTAATGGGTTAATGCCCATATATATGCGGAATTGGTAATTCGCTACTTTAAATTCATGGATCCCTGGGAGTCCTTATAATATTCCTGGCGTAGTGGTTGTGGGGTTTAAAATAGGGGAGATAAATACGTTCTTCCCGTTTAATCGCGGCTGACCCAGTTCAAAACAGCGCGGTTCCCACCCCGTGGTCGCGTACGCTACCGAGCGCTCGCCGACCACGGCGGGCCTTGCTCTACGGGAACAAAGGAACGACACACTGGCTGACACAAACAAAGCATTTATTGCTATAACAACAATAACGCCAGCTAGCAACAAAATACACTGAGGAATCGAGGATGTCCGACTCACCAGCACGGTTACGAGCGAACGTTCGCCCACGGTAGGGCAGGGGAATAACTCCGAGGCCGGACGGGGCGAGCTGAGGGAAACATGTTTCCACACGAGGTCGCCCGCCGGCGAAGAGCGGAGCGGCGCGCGAAACGTCCGCGAGCTTTCCCGGTCCCAAGCAGAAGAGAGCCGTCACTTCCCCGCGCGCGAGCAGCAAACGCGCCATCCGTGGCGCTGGTGTCGCTGCGACGCGAGCGCCCTCCCCTGTTAGTTAAAGTAACACAACTAAGGGGAGTGCGTTGTGGGGGAGCTAACCACAGTTGGGGTGCACTGCGGGAAAGCGAACCACGGGGAGGCGAGTGCATCCCCACACGGTGCAGCGGTTAAGCTCTGCGCCACTGCCCTGCGATGGCAGCTGCAGTCACCGGTAGGGCTTGTGCGACCCAGGTCGCTCTTCCCGAACATCCGAACCCCCCCCCCCCCTCCCCCTCCTTTGCGGAATGTACACTGCTGAGAAACGAGATGGCGCCACGGGCAAAATCACTGACAGAGCGGCTTGTGTTTCGTCGTCACTGAAGACGATGCGAATACCTGACATCTGATCGATTCAGGCAAATACCCAAGCGTGGTATAAAACAATTCTGCAGATCAAATGCTATTTCTGTGCGAAATTTGAGCTCGAACAATTCACCGGGTTATCTGAGAGACGTAGTCTGCGACGCGCGTTTAATACGCTGTAGTTGCATTCAGATGGTCCAAAATTATGTTTTTGGAGCCTAGCCAACCACTCGATTATTTTATTCACAGCTTCTATTTGTATAACATACCGCTGCTTCTCAACTCAAACTTCAAAATTCATGGCTGTAAATGACGTATTGGCTTCCCCGAGAAATACTCAACATGGCGGTTATTGGCCTCCCCGATCAGGAGCGACCTTGATCGGCTGGATCCGAAGCGCGTCAAAACTGGAAATCTTTCATTCTCTTCACGCGTGAAAGAATGTCGGTGATGAAGAATACGCTCACTCGCTTTCCAATGCGTTCAGTGTTCCTCTGCTATAAAAAAAAAATTGCACCCTTAAGGGCGCATTTCCGTGTCTATAACTCGCACTCTGGCGCCCTCCCAAAAGGGTGCAAAGTATGATAGTCACACCCGTGCAGTAAGGGTGTGATCGTTACAGTTGCACCCTTATTCCAAGGGCTTTAAACTTTCATAGGTTTTGATTGCTTTAAAGGGTGTTGGTAATTTTTTTTTTTTTTTTGCGTGCGCTCTTGGAGGGAAGCTAAAAATTCTCTACGCAAAGTTGCCGACTACCTGTCTAACTTTGCACTATAATTACGTCCTTCCAACTATGATACCCAGTTGTCTCTTTCAAGGCGTGTCTGAACCTGTTTGCTGTGCAGTCGCATTTATGATGTCTGCATGACGTTCATGACGTGATTTTGCTGAGCGCATTAAAAAAAAAAGAAAAAGGCAAACCCACCAGAACAGTAACACAGTGCCAGCAACTGCAACCTGTATTTTTTCCAGAGGAACGTAAACAGGTAATAAGCGTCCCTGGAATGAGTCATACAAGCTACTGAGATGACGAAGTTCAACATAGAAGACAACGCTGCTGCGGGCAAAACTTACTTTTCGGGGATTGGGTATACCCGAAGAAGTTTGCGCGGATATATAAGGTGGCCGCAGCTGGCGCAGGACAGGGTTAATTGAATTATGTGAGAGGCATTTGCCCTGCAGTGGGCGCAGTCAGGCTGATGATGACGATGATGAATGGCTTGCATAAATTTATTACAGCTCTCGCGGCAATAATTCCTCTCCCTGCTACTGTGACATGTTTTGTTTCTTTCTTGACGTATACCTACGAACAACCTTCTCTGTACGAAATTTTGAAGCTTTACGATCTTCTTCGTAGCATTCTCGGGCTTCGATCACCATCATCGTTCTCGCGCTCGTGCTCGTGAGCTCGAGAATTGGAACCCCAGCGCAGGCAACGCTTCGTTCTGTTCTCTTGATTGAGCAAGAAGGGCGGCAACCAAGAATTGCTGCCCTTATCAACGGTCGCTGCCTGCGTACTGGTCAACACTATGCCCTTCGCTTCCTGGGGGAGGCACCCCGAGATCGAGGTGCCGAGTCCCGAAGCAGCTTTGCACGGCTCCCCTACTGCTGTCAGCGGTCGACCACCCCTCGGTACGACTGTGTACGGCCACGGACACTTCCAGAGGGTCATATGCTGTTTCGCCGCCATCTCGCTCGTCGTGCTCCAGTGTCACGGCCGGGCCTTCGCTCTCATAACACGTCCCGTGGACCACTGGTGCCGGCCGCCGGCCGAGTTCGCCGGCTACTCCGTGCCCGATTGGAAGAACGTCGGTGTTCCACTGGACGAAAAAGGACGCCCCAGCGAGTGCCTCGCCTACGCCAAACCCGGCCAGCAGCGCAACGACACCGAGACCTACGAATGCGACGCCTGGGACTACGACCCTTTGCGTGCCGCACACACTGCAAGAAGCTTCTGGAGTCTGGTCTGCAGTAGATCGTGGCTAATTAACATGGGCAACGCGGTATTCATGAGCGGCGCCGTCCTGCTCGTTCCATTGGCCGGGGTCGCTGCTGACATGTTCGGACGCGAGACCATCATTATGTTAGGCGTCGCGGCGCTTCTCTCAAGTACCGTGTGCACCTGCGTCGCGCATTCCTACGCTGCGTACCTAGTAGCGAGCTTCGTGAACTCAGCTTGCGCCAGCTCCACATTCGTGATCAGCCTCATCCTGATGTACGAAGTGGCACCTGTGAACTACCGCGCCTTCTACATCACTGTCTCATGTTCTCTGGGCGTCTTGCTCGTGGACATCTTCGTGCTCGTTCTGGCGTTGTTTCCGCTCTCCTGGCACATGCTGCAAGGGATCGTGCTCTCCCCCACTGCACTGCTGCTCATCGGCCCATGCGTGGTGTTCGAGTCTCCCCTGTGGCTCCTGGCGGCATCCAGGGTGGACGAGGCCGAGGCAGTCATGCTCAAAGCTGCCAAAATGAACGACATGCATCGAGCCGTAGCCAAGCAGGCCATGCGGAAGGTCAGGAGCCAGCTGAACCGCATCGAGAACAACACTGATATGTCCCAGTCGTCTTCTCTCATGTACGGCTTCCAAGGGGGCAACTACCTAGTCCGACTGTTCTTCGTGTCGTTTTCGCTAATGCTTGGCTTCTACGGGCTGTCCTGGAGCAGCAGGATGCGGAATGACACCAGGATAAGCTTCGTGGCCGTGGTCCTATCCGCGCCTTCGTACGTGGCCATGTACCTGGCGCTCATCTCCTTGGGCAGGTGAGCCAATAGCTCTTGCTGAGGGACTTCGATGTCATCGACGCACAAGAGCTTTTATCAGCAGCGCATTTACCGATCTCTAGTGAATACGTCTAGCGCTGTGGACGTTGCAATGGGTGAAATATTATTTTAAACCGTACAGCCATGACTATATATATCTGCTCTTTCGGAAGGCGAATCCCACGAGCATAACTTCTTTGCCCTTTTTTTTCTGCGCTTTTATATTCGCTGACATATATTCACTATAGTTACGGCCGGGTCCAGTTACGACAACGTTTCAGGACCCCTCGGACACTTCCGCTTTCTTTCTGACCTCGAAACTTGGCCGCGCAGGCTGCAACTGTTGGTGGCGACCATGGCTCTGATGGGCGGCACCTGCTCCCTCTTCGGCATCGCCATCTACGCCAATCCCCGCGTGGTGGGCGACGCCCTTCTGGTGCTCGCCCACTGCTGCGCCCGCGTCATGGTGCCGGCCGGATACCTGTACATGGCCGAGCTCTTCCCCACGAGCGTCCGCAGCATCGCCCTGTGTGGCGCCTACGCGTGCGGCCGCCTGGGAGCCGTGGCCGCCTCGGTGCTGTCCCTGCTCGAAGAGTTCGGCCGCGAGGACCTCGAGTTCGCCATCATGGGCTCGGCGGTGTTCGGAGGCGTCGCCGCGCTGCTCGGGTTGCCGGAGACGAGCCATGGCCTCGTCGACTACGTCCACGCGGCCGGCTCGGTCGAGGAGGACATGATCAGGATTGTGCAGGGGACACCGGACGCGACGCCCATTCACAGGCCCACGAAGCGCAGAAAGAAGTCGAAAACGAACCCGTAGTGCTGGAACTTATGTTTGGAACTGTATTTAGTGCGCGCACCCAGACTGCTGCATCCATAAACTGTTCTACACGCTTTATAATTACCAAACACCCCTTCATATCCCATGTTAATACTGGACGGATCACCAGAAATTTCAGTTTAATGTGCTTTATATTAGGCTAAGTTCATGCAGTAACAGAATTGGCTTATATAAGCGCTAATCAAAAAAAAACTTTTAAATTTTGCGCTTAGAGCATAACATAGCTTTGACAGCCACAGCTCCTTCAGATTCCACTATACTAGCTCTTACTTTCAATCGCTTCACGTTTGCGGTGTTTTACCAGAGAACTCTCTAGTTGTCGATGGATTCTGCTAGCTCTGTGTGTCCGCCTTATATCTGCCCGATGATTTCGTCATAACGGGGCATAGCACGACTAACTGAAATCTACCCCAATTTACTGCTGTTCTATACTTTAAGCACAAGCTCAAAATGATCCGCCAGTGATCTCTAATTTTGGCTCGTGGGGAGTTCGTAGTTTATACTTTCTTGTATTTAACTTTTTGAACGTTGCTGTTCGTGAAAATGGAAAAGGGTATTGGCGCGCGCACGTTGAATTGATGCTGATATAGGTGTTTGTGCGCGTCTAATCTGACCAAAGTTGGCTTCGTCATGGCATAGTAGGAAGTGATATCTTGGATCATATCGCCGGTCGTCCGCAACGGAAGAACCCGTCCCGTGCTCAGAACATACTGCTCGTGATCGCTGCGTCCGCGCGGTGCCCACATCAACGGACAAGAACCAGACGAGTGCTCTCGGCGCGTTTGTTATTGGCCACTGAACGTTCCCGTCCAGCGTCACTCAGAGTTGCATCATGTTGCACTTGCCTATGTTGCTTTCTCGATTCCACAGTCTTTATTCGGTGCAGGTTCACAAATTGGCAATGTTTATTTGTAATCTCTTCCTGGAGAGTTGTTCGCGACGCTGGCACTCAACACAATACTTATGAAATTTCCTGTTCGCATTAAACATTGACGGAGGCGAGCACCATGACAGCCACAATCTAGTAGCCGCACGCGGCATTGCTCTTGGCCTCTGGGATCTTCCTGGGCAGTTTGTTTGGCACTGTACTCTACCTTTGGAAAAGAAGCTCGCACCAACACCCTAAACAGGAGTGAAAAAAATGGCTGTGGCTTCGCTAAGGTTAAGCCTGGATATCTCGAAGCGAAAAGCTCTCGCTGCTTTTCAGCCACCTGCCAAGCTACCACTTCTGGATCGATATTTTTGCGCTGTCCGACTGTTGCTTCTCCTTCCATGGCGAGTGTCTGCGCCTGTTTTATGGGCAAGCGCGCCCTATCTACCCCTCCTCTCAAATGCGCACGGCTGCGGCGAAAAGTCAAACGGTGGCGAGGAGGAGAAGCGGCGGCGCACATGCGCAGTGCGCGCGGCGGTGGCGGCGGCCACCTGCGTCTATGACCTGCGTCGTGCGTGACGTCGCTCGGTTTCTCGCAAGCGCAGAAGTGGCAAACCTGGCCTGCGGCCAAGGGCGTCCGCAGAACTTTTTCCAGGGGGGTTCACCCGATGTCTGGAGATGGGGGAGGCGGTAGGTTTGTAGTTGTTTTCTACTAGGGCATAAAAAATGTCCGTAATTCCAAGGGGGGGCAACCGCCCCCCCTTGCCCCCCCTTCCGGACGCCCATGCCTGCGGCTCACGCGAAGCGCGGTGTTGACTAGCCTAGTGAAGCATTTCGCTTCAAAAGTGAGTAAGCTGTCCTTAGCGAAAACCCTTTAAAAGGAGTTCGCTAGTCTGCTCCATTTTTACTCCCATATAGGTGTATTTGTGTTTAGAGTGTATAGTGGATCGACTCGGAGACTTTGTCATTTTGTGTTCATATTAGCACAGTCCTTCAGTATCGCTTTATGGACATTAAATTTCGTAACTCTATGGGAGAGCTGTTGCGCTGCCCAAAGCGACCCCATGTTGTGTCTCCATCCGGATGTCGATGCAGGTACAGTCAATTTTAGGCTGGCTGACGACTGAACGTCATTTGCTGCATATCGAAACCAATCCCCGTGGTCCTGGGGAGAGTAACAGTAGTCATGTGAATGAACCTGCGAGGCACGTGAGCTCAAAAGCAGGAAAGTGACGTAAGGTTACAAATGCAGGATTAAAAATTCCTTTTAGAGAAAATGGCGAATTGATAAAATCGTTAAGTTTGTCACATTGCTTAAATAAATATAAAAATTTGGCAGAGGCTTAGCTTGGTTAAGCCCGGTAAGTTGCGAAAGCAATAGCCCTGGCTGCGCCTGGTTGCCTGGTGGTGTGTCTTGGTAGTGCTCTTAGTAACGCTTATTAAATTTTTGCCCATTTGTTTTACATGGCATTATACTCACCACACGAGGGCTCCGGAGATTTATGCGTGCCTCGGTCTCCAAAACGAGCGGCTTACGCTAACGGATGATTGTCTAGAAGCTGCGAGCTACGCGGCCAAAGCCGGCGGCCGAGGTTGCGGATAACCGATGGATGGATGGATGGGTGGATGTGTGGGTGGGTGGATGTGTCCCAACAAACGCAAAACCTCCTCAAAATCTCCCAAAAATGACCCATCGGGACATCTGGAATCTCCCCAGGAGGTGCTCATTTTTCCCGAACACATCTAAAAAACGTCCCCACAACTAGCAATGTCCAAAAAGTTGTGCGTCCCATGGAAAGCCCCAAAAGGTTAATGCTCGATTTCTCGGCTCTGGTTCAATAAAATTATTCCTCATTTTTCGTGCAGCCTGCAGGCATCCAAGCGCACATATGTGCCAAATTTCAGGTGCATACTTACGTTACAGGTGGTGTAATCCACCTTTCCACTCGTCTGAATGCGTGCTGGCTCGGCCGTTCTGCACTTATCCGTTTACGTGAAATGTCCTAGCATTTTGCACACAAAGGAAATATGAACTCAAAAAGTCACCCGATTTGGCTCATATAAGAGCAAATAGCAGCGCCATACAGAAGTAATTTCAGTTTACTAGGTGTGCTCTTAGCACGAATTCCATCCTGTCGTCCATGCCGGCGACCGCACCATACACCACCACAATCAAAATGCATTCATGTTTCAGTCAAAGAAAAACAATACAGACCGAATTGAAAGTCCGTGCCGAAAAACTTACGTTCAACGGCGCAAATCTGAATGAATACAAACAGCAGACGCAAACGTTAATACACAGTGTACATAACACTACGGCGCCATGCATATGATGGCCACTTTTTTCTCCAGCCCTGAGAAATCTGCAATATGAAGCAAGTAAAACAGAATACAGGCTGAAAGTTGATGCACCTTAAACGAGCATTCTAAGGGCTTCAAAAGCAGATATGCACATGCAAAAGCAAACGTATGTAAAGAGCAACTTCGGTGACAAAAGAAAAGACGAGATGGGCGAACGCTGCAGACACGCAGTTTCAGGTCACGGATTTTCTTCAAGTTGAAACCCCCCTCACGCTTAGAGACTCGGAGCAAGTAGCAGCGACGTGTTATCAAAACAGAAAAAAATATTAGTTCTACTAAGCGAAAATAAAAAAAAATGCGAAAAGGGCCTGCAGTATGCTTAAATAAATAAATTAAATAAATAATTAAAATAAACCAACATACCTTGACGACGTTGCCTACGGAAACCCAGGGATGAAATACAAGGCTGCAACAGCTGAAACCATAAATTAAACGCAGGCTTCTGTCCTGCGCCTTCTCACAGCACAGCGAGCGCTCAAACTACGCGTTACACCCTCGTAACGATCCTGGGAGTTTTATTTTCTTGAGACTAAGTGTGGGGATAAGACTGCTTGGAGCCAGGCGGGAAGGTGAACGTGCTCAGGTACGTGCGATGGCGCGCTGCATCCATGGTGCGGCAGACCGCGCATGCGGCACAGTCCAGCGTGGGAGTCGAGATCAAGGCACGATTAATCCAGTGGGAGAGAGTCAATATAACCACGCGAACACTGCACAAACTATACCGCTGCGGCAGGATGGCTGCGCGGTGGCGAAGTTGGTAGAGCAGGCTAATCCATGGGCACTCGCAGAAAGAGAGTGGTGGGTCTCGGAAGGTCCTTCCCGCCTCAGACCGTAGTAGACGGCCACGCTGCCACCACCAACGTGCTGCAGTCGTCGGAGGCGCTGAGGAATGCAGGGTGCGTGCGAGGAGTCACCTATTGCCACGAACTCCGCTTCCACGAATGCCGCCTCGAACAGCGGCATCAGTAGGGCCGTGGAGCAGCGCAAAGGACTTGCGATGCGCAGCCGCGGCATCAGTTCCAAAAGGAATGGTGTGGGCACGCCGAGGTGCGCGGGAAAACTTCCGTGAATCCGTAGCTACGAAGTCCACGACAGCCCAGTTGGCGCAGTGACGAGAGCAAGAACTGCCGCGCGCTGGGGCTTGTGCTCGAACGTCTGGGGCAGCGCGAATAAGCGTGCGCAAAATGGCGTCCGTCCAGCGAGGAAGCCGGGCGAGTGACGGGAGGCCATTACCGCACTTCTGCTAGACAGCGGCGCAGCGAGGAGTGCCGATAGTCGGAGACGCCTGGAGGGACCACCACACAATTTTGAAGTTGGGCGCAAGCTGGGAAAACGCTAGAAGACGGGAAAGATGTTGACCGCCGCTGCCGGCGGCGCGATGAAAATGCAGACCGCCGCCGCCTGCCTCCAGCATGGAGCCGACGGCCCACGTGCGAGAAACGCATGCACCGAGAGAGATGCGGGGTTAACCGCTTCCTTCGGCTGTTCGAATGAAACTGCCGTTTCATCTCTCAAAACGACGAGTGCAAGAGCAAAACCTTCTCTCCCCGCAGCTTGTGGCGCGAAGGAGAGAGAAAAGAGAGCGCGAGCAGTCGATTTTTATTTCTTGTTGAAAATCATTGGTCCCAAAACGTTATGCCCAGTTATATTTCTGGGACGAAAATGCATTAACTCGCTTTTGTTGCTGCTTAACACTCCAGAAAAAACGTTTCTAGACCTTTAGTGGGAGCACTGCCTTTTTGCTTGTGTTTCTATGTCGTGCCTCTATGGTCTGGAAACGTTTGATAAACGTTGTACTGGGACTGGGACATTCCATCCTTTTTTGGAGTTTCTGAGGAGGTTTTGTGTTTGTTGGGGTGGGTGGGTGGATGGATGGATGTGTGGATGGATGGATGGATGGATGGATGGATGGATGGATGGATGGATGGATGGATGGATGGATGGATGGATGGTTGGATGGATGTGTGGATGGATGGATGGATGTGTGGATGGATGGATGGATGGGAGCGCCTCCTTTGAAACGGGGCGGCGGCAATTGCCACCATGCTCAGCTTTTCTATAGTAATTTTTTTACTTTATTATTTCTTTAATTTTTTTCAATTTTGTTTTCTATTTTATTTTTATTATTTTAATTTTATTTCTTTTTCATTTTTATTCATTTATTTATTTTTTTATTCGCGTCAGCGGCGGGCAGCTGCTGCTCGGCGCACCGTGGTTGCTCTGGGACGACCGCGACGGATGGATGGATGGATGGATGGATGGATGGATGGATGGATGGATGGATGGATGGATGGATGGATGGACGGATGGATGGACGGACGGATGGATGGACGGATGGATGGACGGATAGATGGACGGACGGATGGATAGGAGCGCCCCCTTTGAAACGGGGTAGTGGCAATTGCCACCATGTTTAACCTTTCTTTCGTAATTTTTTTTGTTTTTATTTATTTTTATTTTCTTATTTTATTTTATTTTTATGTATATTTTTTATTTCTTTACTTTTTATATTTTTTTATTCGCGGCAGCTGCGCGCAGCTGCTGCGCGGCGTGGATCCGCTGGCGCAGCAGCGACGAGCTCAGTTGGGCGCGCAGGTGCTCCTCGGCGCACCGTGGTTGCACTGGGACGACCGCGACGAGACGAGTTGGGGCTCTGTCTCTCTCCGTGTGGCGTGACGTCACAGCGGAGGTCATGCTAAAGGTCAAACGTGGTTACACCGCCGGGACGACGCTGAAGGGCTCAAACTGCGAGCAGTATTGCTTTCGCAATAAAAAATGGTAGGGGTTAGACGTAGTTAAACCGAGTAAGCGTGCGAAAGCAGGGGCACTAGGGACTTTAGAGGGCACCTAAGCTCCGCCTGAAGGTCTTTAGCGGGCTAATGCCCATTCATGCAGAATTCGTCAATCCTTCTCCTTTTTCTCCTTGTTTGCTTATCATTTCTTGTGTGCTTATCCGTGCTAGTGTGCGCGCTTTTTTTAAGGAGAGAGGAATGCCAGGTGGCGCTCGGGCTCAAAGACGTTGAAGTTCGCCAGCTTCCCTCAGGAAGGACATGCTGCCAATCTGTCGGGTCTATTTCTTTGCTGTCAAGCTGTCCCGCCTATTTCTTGTCATTAACCCCTTGACAATGTGCAGAAAAAAAAAGGTTCAACAACCTCGCAAAGGAACAGTAGTTTGCAATTGGCAGCGAGGCGCTGGAAGTGGTAAGCGATACGTCTTCTTTAGGGAGTGGGAAATAACTAGAAGAATAAGAATGGGGTACGTGGTGCGCATATGGCCGGTTCTCTGAGATCGTGAATGGCAGTTTTGCCAATATCCCTGAAGAGAAAAGTACAGAACAGATGTATACTTACCTAAGGCGTCATTCTACTGGCCGGGGGTAGCCCGCGATGTGAAGCAGCACTGCCGCGCGTGCCATGATTGTCAGATGAGAGCCCCAATGCGAACACAGCACCGCGTGCCGATCTCACCTTTAGCTAGACCGGGCGTCGCATTCCAGGTGGTAAACATGGACTGTGTAGGCCCGCTCGAGCCGCCTTCCGGTAGTGGACGTCCATTCAAGGTGGCCAGAGGTAATATATGTTTGAAGGCATTAACTGCGAGGGCTACTTGCGACGGGTTACGACAGATAGGTGTCCCAGAGACGATCTGCTGCGATCAGGGCACAAATTTCACAGCTAGGTTGACTCAGGAGCTCCTCGCAAAACTAGGCGCATGTCCCCGTTTCTCTACGCCGGACCACCCGCAGAGCAACGGGTTAGTCGAAAGAGGAATGGGACATTCAAGTCCATGCTGCACCACACCATAAACGAACACGGGAGAGAGTGGGACAAATTCGTTCCGTTCCTCCTGTGGGCCTACCGCGAGGTGCCCAACGCTAGCACGGGGAGGTCGCCGTTCGAGCTGATGTACGGAAGGCTGCCGGTGGGGCCGCTCACCATCCTACAAAAATCTTGGACGGGGGAATGGGCAGTTCCAGACTCATTGGGAGTCCCCACGGCGCAATACATGCAAAGGCTACGGGAAACGATGGCTGAGGCCAGTGCAGCAGCCGAAGAAAACTTAGAAGCAGCTCAGCGCACTTATACCAGCCGCTACAATCTCAGAGCAACAGATAAGGGGTTCATGGAGGACGAACAGGTATTGTGGCTCGAGAGGCAAGGCGGGAACAAGTTAACGGAGAAGTGGGTGGGGCCGGTCAGGGTCGTTAGGCAGCTGCGGCCCTACACTTACGTCATTGAGCTAGACTACGGGTCGCACCGTTCGGTGCACGCAAATAAGCTGCGGCCGTACCACGCGCGCGTAAGTGCGGTCGGGTTAATATTTGAGAGCGATGAGGAGTTCGGCCACGTGCCGACGTTTCCTACCCCTGCGGACTCAATCAATGAGCTGCCGCCCGACGCATTAAGTCATCTGAACGTGTCACAACGCCCGGAGGTCGACGTGTTGGTGGCCCGAAACAGTCACGTTTACGGAGACAGGCCAGGTATTTGCAACGTAGGAGTGCACCGAATCAAGCTCAAGGCAGACGCGGAGAGGCAACCTGTCTACCCATACAAGGTGCCGATGGCCTTTAGGAAGGAGGTGGAGAGGCAAGTTTCTGAGCTTAGGGAATGGGGCATGGTTTATCCCGTGGAAAGCCAATACGCCCATCCGATGGTCTGCGTGGCAAAGCGGGACGGAGGAGTGAGACTATGCTGCGACTACCGCAAACTCAATAGCATCACCGACCCGGACGCTTACCCCATGAGTGTACCTGACGAGCTCCTGCTGAGAGTGGCGAAGGCGGATTACATCACCTTGATAGATATGCTAAAAGGATACTGGCAGATACGGCTCGACGAGGAGGTACAGGCTCTCACCGCATTCGTGACGCCTCACGGCCAGTACGCGTGGCGGGTTATGCCGTTCGGTCTCAGAAACGCCGGCTCAACTTTTCAGCGCATAATTAACGAAGTGCTAGCTCCCCACCGCGAGTATGCCTGTGCATACATTGACGACCTCGCAATATTTTCCGAAACGTGGGAAGATATCATCTCAAGCACTTAGAAATGGTATTGGCTGTGATCGGAGCAGCGGGGTTCACCTTTAAAGCGAGTAAGTGCCGCTTCGCAAAGAAAGAGGTGCGGTTTTTGGGGCACATATGGGATCGAACAGCCACCGCGTCGACTCAGACAAGATGAAGGCAATCGATGAAATTCCCGGGCCCCAGACGAAGAGGCAGTTGAGAAGTTTCTTAGGGCTTGCCAACTACTACCGCCAGTATGTGCCTCACTACGCGCAGGTGGTGCTTGCACTAACAAACCTCACTACGAGGCGGGCGCCGCAACAACTCCCCTGGGGAGACGAGGCCCAAAAGGCATTCGACGAGGTCAAGGCTAGGTTAAAGTCTGCGACAGCGCTACGCGCACCAGGTCCCACGCGAGAACATGTCCTCGCCACAGACGCGTCCGACTTCGCCGTCGGCGCGTGTCTAGCACAACTCGACGAGGAGGGTAGGGAGTGCCCCTTAGCCTTCCTGAGCAGGAAACTGAATCCGGCCCAGGCCCGTTCGGCCACCATTGAAAAGGAGGCTTATGCCGTGATTTGGGCACTAGAGAAACTCGAGGCACGATGGAAGAATCTTTCTTCCACCGTGACTCGAGGAGTGGGTGTTCGGCACTAAGGTGCGAGTGATCACCGACCATAACCCTCTTCGCTACCTCACACTTAGCAGTCCACATAGTGCTAAGCTCACTCGATGGTCGTTGGCTCTGCAAAAGTACAACCTCACAATCGAACACAAAAAAGGGGTCCAAAATGTCAACGCCGACGCCATGTCGAGACTTGTGGGTGCCGGCTAATCTCCAGCGAGATCCCTGTGTGTGCGGGGGGAGGGGTCGAGTGGTTTTTTTTTTCTTCCTCTCTCTCTCTTTTCTTTTGCGGTATTGGGAGATAAGTGGGAGAAGGCTCTGACTGCACGCGGCGCGGGACGCCATCGGGAACTCCCGGCCGCCGGGGCTCGGGCTTGTCGAGCTATTCTGGCGTGTTGTGTTGCACGCTAGGAAAGCCATGCAACACAGTTGGTGCGGAGGTGTTACGCTCGACTCCTTCCGCTAAAGCGCCGAAGCATCGGAACGGTTTCTTGGTGCTGTATGCTAGCTACAATATAAGGACGGGAAACGCCAGCCTACAAAGAATCTCCAGACATCTGGAAACTTTCAATAGACACGACTTCGAAGAGGCGCCGGCGTGGCGGCCCCGGCACCCCGAAGGTAGAGGGATGGATGGATGGATGGATAGGAGCGCCCCCTTTGAAACGGGGTGGTGGCAATTGCCACCATGCTCAGCTTTTCTTTCTTTATTATTTTTTTGTTTACTGTGTTGGCAATTCTCATTAAGATTCGCCATCACCTTTGCCTACGGTTTCCTACAATTCTAACCTTATGCCGCATCTCTGCTTTTCAGCCACCAATCCTCCAATCGCTTTTTGCTGATTTCCACTGCAGATTTATTTACATGACCATTGTTATCTTTAAACCCATGGAGGTAAAAAAACTAGGAGGGAGTGCGCTCAGCCTCTGCAAGCCATCCTCCTCTGACGCCGCTGCCGAGGGCCCTTTTGCGCACTGACTCATGGGAAATAGGCCCTCCTCCACAGTTACCAGACTGCCAGCCAGCGGTGCTTTTTAGTGAACGTCCGTGCTCCGCAGTAGCGCAGAAGCGCAGCGCCTGTGTTTCAGCTTTGGCGGAATGCGTACCGAGCTCGAAGTTGTCTGAAGGCTCCGGGTCTCAACACTTCTGTTGATTACACTCTTGAGTTTTTGGGTGCACTGTAGAAAACTGCAGGTAAACTTTTCATCAAAGGGTGCGGCCGCGACCTCGTCACTGTTCAACTGTGGTTCATAGAGAGAATGGAGAGGAATTCCTTTCGTCGTTATACACACATACGGAGCGTTTATTTCAGCGCATGCTATAAGCGGAGAACTCGAGAGTAGGCGAAGAAACGAGCCTCTAAAAAAGGGCGCAGCGGCTTCCAGAGCGCTCACGGCGGACGGACGTGTTGAACGAGCGCTCCGGCGCGCTGCGCAAGATTCTATTTCTCGGGCAGGCGGACTTCGGCCCGCCCATGGGCCCGCCATTCTCCGCTATTCTCGAGGCACAAGTCGTGCCGAATACGCTCGCGCACATAGGCGGTTCCGACGTGAAATGCAGCAGTGAAGTATTTATCTCTCTCTCGCTGTCGAGAGAGAGTGCCGGCGGCTTTACGTCTGCCCCTGCGCGGGGTCTCCCGGCCACTGCGCACAATCACTTACAGAAAGAAGTAAACTGTATGTATACATAGCCGCGAGCTCGTATAGCGTCCTGTCTCGGACTAATCGCGCGCGCGGCACACTGCACTAGCGGCCGGGGTGGGGCGCCCGGCTGCGTATACCGTCCGAGGTAGCACCCACGGAGCGTTCGTGTCACGCGTGCACTACCTGGCGAAGAGCGAGCGGGAAGTCAAGCCCACCTGCTCGATGAACGCACAGAGGCTCACCACTGTTCTGTCACGGGTATAGAGGCTAGAATATCACGGGTGCGCGCAGTGCCGCGCGGCCACAGGAGCGCTTCGAGACTGTCCGGGATGATTCCCAGCGCCCTGCAGGCCGCGAGAATCTCGCGACGCGGCACTGCAGAAGCGGCACAGCGAAGGAGCATGTGCTCCGATGTCTCCACTGCGCCGCAGTCAGCGCACGCGTCGCTCGGGGATGGTGGCCGCTGCGGCGAGCGAGCAGTTTGCGCTCACCACGGAGCCGTCAGTGAACGCTGCTCGTACAGCGAGAGAGCAAAACCGAAACCGAAATCCGGCTAAGAGCTACCACTGCCTTGTCACGTGAGGGCCTATTTCCCATGATGCTTTCCATTATATTTTTTATGACTAGGCTTCAAGATTGTGACGTCATGGTCCCTCCTAGTTTTTCTTCCTCCATGTTTAAACCCTAGGGCCTCAGAAAGAGTGACTGCGCCTGCATCGACATCCGGATGGATACCATCACATTTGATTATGAGGCGTTCAATTGTTTCCACAGGTCTACCACACACTGCACATGTGTCATCTTCGTCGTTAAATCTCTTTTTGTAGCTGCGCGTTCTAAGACACCCTGATCTAGCTTCAAAAAGTAGGGCACTGCCTCTTGAGTTATCATAGAAAAATTCTTTCCTGATCTGCCTTTTCCAGAATCGATATAGTTCTACACTATGTTTCTTTTCCATTGAATTCATCCAATTTTTAACTTCCGCGTTTTTAACCTGTCGTGTAATGATCTTTCTTTCTCCGTCTTCATGACCGGCATACTTACTGGTTAGTTTTCTAGTTCTTTTCCGCCACTGTGAGTCAACGTTCTTTCTGTATAAATATTTAAATACCTTAGCTGCCCATCTGTTATCGTCCAATTTCCTCAGGCGTTCTTCATATAGTATTTTGCTCTTAGCTTCCCGTGCTTCGAACGATGCCCAGCCCATATCCCCTTGTACTGCCTCGTTTGTGGATTTGCCGTGGGCACCTAGTGCTAATCTTCCAACAGCTCTCTGATTTACTTCTAATCTCGACTGAACTTCTGCCCTTAAGCACAGAACCGCATTGCCGAAAGTAAGTCCCGGCACCATTATTCCTTTCCAAATACCTCTTAGTACTTCATATTTGTTGTATGCCCTATGTTTCATTATCCCGGCGTCTCTTCGTCCTTTTGCCCTAAGAGCCTGTTCGTGCTTTTCCGTGTATATCTGCCCTTCGTTTAGCCATATCCCGAGGTATTTGTATTCGGCCACTTTGGGTATTTCGTGTCCTTGTATTGTAAGCCCCTGATCAGTTGTATCGTTAAAAATCATCACACCTGATTTAGTTGCGCTAAAACTGAATCCTAGAGCGTCTCCTTCGTCTCCACAGCAATTAACCAAAGTTTGCAAATCTTCCTGGCTATCTGCTAACAGTACAATATCGTCCGCATACATTAAACCCGGGAGTCGCTGCTCAACTACATTTCCGCCTAATCTGTACGACAGATTATAACCCAGATTACTTTCTTCTAGCCTTCTTTCCATATTTATCATCAACAAAGGGCGGCATCAACAAAGGTGCCCCCTGGTGGTTTATGGGGTGGACATCCGCTGCGCGGCAACGGTCCTCGGCTCAACTCCCATTAGCGGTGCCAAACCCAAACGAAACGCAACGGCATGGTGTGTCGGCGGCTGTTCTGTGTTGTTTATGGCCAGCGCGTGTGCTGGCGTGCTCGCGCTTCGGTAACGACTTCCTGTCTTCCTGGAACCTTTCGGCGCAAGTGCGACACCAGCCCTCAGTCCCCACGGCTCGCTGTGAAGTGCAGGTGTCAGACGTGTTTTGGCTGACGAATGACTCGACCTTAACGGCTTGTCATCGTTGCTGCGAGGGATCGGCTTCACCACGACCTACTGTATAATGGGCGACCTGCGCATCGCGCCACCCTCTACGGGAGCGCGCGGCCGAAGAAATACCACGTGACCTCTGAGTAGGGACCAAGCCAGCCGGTAGGTGCCGCTAAAACTCACCCCTGCAGGGGTGGAGCGCAAGCTGTTGGATGCGCAGTTGGGGTTCACTCTAAGCTACATCAGCGGTGGTGTAAAGGACCGATGGATATTGCCAGGCCTAGTCTTCGCCGATGATGTAGTATTAATGGCAGAGACAAATGCGGAGCTCCAGGCCCTCATCAACATATGCGCTGAAACCATGGCACCACTTGGCCTGAGCTTCAACTCAAAGAAGTCGGCGGTGCTGTGTTTTTCAGCGCCGCTGGACGCCGAGCAGCCGGTCCACTTACCTAATGGGGACGTCCTCGAGATGGCAACAGAATACCGTTACCTCGGCATTAGGTTCAGCACGCAGCCAGAGTATGCAGCAAGACATGAGGAGCACTTGAAGCAAGCTTCGCAGCGAGCGGGAAACATACTGCGAAGGCGGTGCCTATGGGGCTGCAATCGGTTTGTTATGGTCCGCGAGCTGTGGAAAGCAGTGCATGTGCCCGCATTGTCATTTGCGAACGCAGTTATCTGCGTGACATCGCCCACAAGGGAATGGCTTGAGCGTGGTCAACGAGCGGTGGGACGCCTGGCGCCGGGGTGCCATGGGCGGGTGGCTAATGAAGCTGTGCAGGGAGACCTCGGTTGGTCTGCCTTCGAGGCTCGCGAGGCAAGAAGCAAAATAGCCTACGACGGCAGGCTGCGCCTGATGCACAAAAACAGGTGGGCGCGCAGAGTCTTTGACTATGTAAGTCAAAACTGCCTGCGGACCACATGGGTGAAACGGCTCCAACACCTTCGTCGCAAGTTCGGCTTCTTCAGAAATGAAGTACAAGCCGACAGCGCGAGGAAATGGGCCAAAGCAGTTGATGCCCAAGTGCGTGCGCAGGAGCGAGAGGCGTGGAGGACTGCCATGGAAGGGAAGTCGACGCTGGAAGTGTACCGGGCAGCCAAGCAGGACATCTGCGTCGAGAGCTTCTACGACAACAGTGTAGGCAGCCGCCTGTTGTTTGAGGCACGCGCGGGCGCCATGCCAACGCTTGTGTATCGCAAGCGCTTCGACAATACAGTCGAATGCACCCAGTGCAGAGCCTGCGGAGAGCACGACGAAACAACGGAGCACATCGTCCTACTCTGCGAGAAGCTGCCAACGCCACCGCACCAGGGCGCTACGCTTCCGCAGGCGTTGGGTTTCCGTTCTGCGAACGAGGGCTGCACGGCGGATGCGGCAAACCAGGCGGCGGTTGCAGCGACGAAGCGCCGATTGACAGAGTGGTGGACGCTGGTGCGACACTACCCTATTGAAAAAACTCTGCGTGAGTTTGCACGAGAACAGTGATTTTTGTACGATCACGTTCATTTTGCACACGAATGCGCAGAAATTGTGCATTACCTGTACGCATTCTGTGCGTCCTGTGTGTACATGATCGCGTACTGTGAGCTGAAAGACGTACACGCACACTCTTTGTGTGTAAAAAATCGTGGACTCTCGTGGACAACTCTCTGTGCGTGGACATCTGCGTGCTGAGAGGGGGCTTGCCGAAGCTGTGCGTGCTTATGTGCACACTGAGCAAGCTCAGTGAGGCTGCGTGTGGCCATGTGTGCGTTTGCTTGCTTAGTAGCAACTTGTCGAGACTGTAAAGGCCCATTTAGGGTGAAAGCAAACAAAGTTCGAGCATTCAGTTAATGATTACTTCTCAATAATGAGCAATAAGCTCACGTTTTGCTGTTTTATAATTTTCGTCTTGGCGTAAGTACCCATTAATCATTTTCAACTTCAGCAAACAAATAACCAAAAAATTATCTTTTAGTGCAAAATGGTTCCCTTCGAAACTGCAGGGACCTGTACATGACAACATGCACACTGAGCAAGAACTTGTCAACATTGCAAGTTCATTATAAAATAATGTAAAAAACAAGCTTCTAACGACTCTTACAGCATCCTTCAGTTCTTCCTTTAACCAATTCTGAAAGTTACAGATATCTTATAGATGCATGATGAAAGCCATCCAGAGCATTTATGTTGTCGCCCGTCATGCAGACAGCCATATTTCGAAATCAGAAGCAACACAACCATTTGTTGCTTGCACTCCAAAGGAGTCAATCAATGGAATAACTCTGAAAGGGCAACAGTGTCTGTTAGGTGCAACAAACAAGCTTGGGGATATAATCAGGTTCAATCAAACATGACGTGCAGAAAGCGAATTGTGAGCTGTAACAGGAATGTTACGAGGCAATTTCTAAAACCATTTCCAAAGCAATTTCCAAAGTCATTAGCATAAATTTACATACACGTAAAAAAGCCATGTAAGCCTACATGAAAAGACAGTTTTGAATTCACAGTTGGTGTCAAAAGTTCAGAAATTAGTGCCCTCTCTCAATTTCAGTGACAAATCACAGATCGATTAATTAATTCCCAGTATGGCTCCAGAACAAATCCAATGAATCTCAAATGTGCGAAGTATATATACCACACATGTTGCCTGATTAGCACCAGCATTGCATGATGCATGACGAAGTATCACACTATTCATTCTTCTTCAATCTGTTTTGAAATTTGCACTACCACAAAGACCATCTGGATGGACTATGATTCCATCATATTGCTGAGAGTCACATTTGGAGACCAAGAGCAACACAACAGTGTGCTGCACATGAGTGGATATAATGCACTGGGACAACTGTGCACAGTAAGGAACGCTTGTAAGGCGTCAGGTATTTGCTTGGGGAATGTAATCAAGTTCAGTCATGTTTCATGTGTAGAAAGGAAGATAAAAGTTGTAGCAGAACTATGAAATCCAACATCCAATACTGAACTTCCCCACGTGATCTACACACACATAAAAAGCACGAAAGGATAAGCTCAGCGGTACTGTTAAGTTTGATGCCCTTTGAGGTTTGACTTGCGCGTCTGTATGCAACCATCAAATACCATCTTGAAGTTACCAGAATGCCCAAAACAACTTTGTTGAACTGTTCTACTCTAAACTGAAATACTTTTCCTTAAAACATTTTTTTTGCAACATGCTGTGTAGCTAATTATAAAATAAAGAAAAGAAGCTGATAAAATTTTCTCATCTCAAACGTACTGATAAGTACACAAATCTGAGTGCTTTCAAGAGAGGTGACGCACCCGGTATTCAGTGTCCAGAAGCATACATAATGCTGCAGAATCCTATAGCAAGAAAATTTCTTTTAGTTGACAAATGGCTATGTCTGGTCACAAAGTCAATACCAAGTAAGGCGCATATCCTAACCTGCAGTTACATGAAGCTGCACGTGCTTCATAGGCTGTAACTCCGCCAATAACTGCTACATATTTCCCACCTCTAGCACGAGTGCGGAATCAATATACAGCATGGAAACAGCAGTTTTGTTGCTTTAGCTTCTTTACTATGCTGTTTAGGCAAGAGACGAGTTGAAATATTTGCATGGGCAGTTCTAGATTGAAGTAACGTAAAAAACATCCGCACTCCTTTCTGCTGAAGCGACTGGTGGACCACTTTTGCATGTCGCATCTCGTATGACTTGCTAAGGGTCCAGACTGACACACGCACTTCGTCAAACCTTCACAGAAAACACTCTTCGCTTTTGCTATAAGCTCCGGCCACAGGCAGTAAGTGTCCCGTCACCGTTCACATCGCAAAAGAAGGCAGCGCTCGCAGGCGGTCAGTTTGAGCTGACAGCGACAGGCGTTGCAGGCACACCGCCGACTAAGTTTCCAAGGAAGCCACACTGTAGAAGGGCGCCGTCTTGTAATCGAAACACACCACAGAAACAATGGCCACTGTCGCTGCTTATGAGCCAGGCATTTTTGCAACGAAGTTAGCAGAGCAATAGGCCGAAAGGTTCGACTCATCAAACGACGGCACCGCACTGCTGACCTCATTATCGTTGTCGACCAGACAACCATAACACATATGCCCCGACGGATCGCTTAATTGGGAGCTGCTACTACTCTTGGATGAGAGCGCGCCCACCGGCAGCACACACCGGTAATCCTTCTTCTTTTGCGATTCCAGCACAGTAACAGCGGCGCACAAGACCGCCCAGCAGCAGCACGAGAAAACAAGCGAAGCTCACGGCGGTGATCTCAGAAACCATGCAGCATGTCGGATAGGCTTTGGATTTGACGCGCTAGACCATGCCCACTCACGCACGCACGCACGCACGCACGCACGCATGTACCGACACGCATATTCATGCGTCCACGCGTCACAAATTTCTCAAGTTTTTAATGCTAATATGTGCACAAGAACTTAATTATTTTTGTAACGAAAGTTTCATTTGGTTTTAATCCTTTGCTATCGCACTGCCCAAAAGCATAGAGCCCGAAAGAGACGACCTGGAGGAATGCCTGGAGGCGATGCCTTTCTAAACGGGCCGAAGGAAGCCGGAACTGGCCGAAGCGCTAGCCAACGAACGCAGCGTCTGGGAAGGGACAGCATGGCGGACAGCGTTGCTACGTTTGTCGTGGTCGGTCGTGGTCCTCCTTTGTGGTGCCGAGGGCGTGAACCATCGCTGGAATGAGCATTTGTCACTCTTCCGATATGTGATGTGCCGACAGCAGTGAAATTCGCTAAACCTGTGTTTATAGCGTGCGTCAGCGGGCTCGACGGATAGCGCGTGTCCTTTGCGCGCCTTCACTGGAAACGCTATGCTGACGGCGGGGCTCATTTCCTCCATGGCGGAGCAGCTGGTGGGAGACCACTACCCGGGTGACATCTCGCATCTTGGGGGTAAGTTAATTTTCTTCGAACCTGTTCATTATTTCAAAGCCTTTGCGCACAACTGGCCACGTCAACGCAGCTAGTACAGTGACGCGAAGACGCAGTGCCTATCGCGGCAGCACGCAGCGCTGAAAGGTTGTTTGCTGGCGGCACACGGGCATGAATGCGCGTGTAGTGTCAGTGGTCACACGGTCATGGTCAGTATGCCATGCAAATATGCGCAGCTGATCCGATCGCGGGGTGCACGATATCGGCGCCGTACTGCCATTCATCTCTCGCCGAGAATGGAATATGTGCCCGCGAATAGATCTTCGGCCCGGGCTTTGCATTCTCGCCGCATGTTACGCTGTAATTGAAGTAACAGCGCTCGAGCAGTATAACTACGTAGACTGCGATTCAGCTGTATGCCTTAGGATTGAGCTTCCTCCTCTTTCACTTGTATTTCACTTGTACTTTTATAAATTGTGTATTTAAGGTACGAAGCTCCGTATGATCCAGCTGCGTTCGTACTTATAGCCGAGCCAGTGTAGTCGAGCCTTGAATAGCAGAACGGTGAGATAAAAACAAATTGCTCTGAAGTTTTTCGCCTCTATTTTGGCATTCGCTTTTTCATACTTTGGCTCGGAGCTGAAATGGTACAAACAACTGCAAAATGCACACAGGTGCCCTAGCTCCATTTGGCCTAAATCCCGAAGTTGCAGTGAAATTTAAGGGTAATTGAGCCTTTAATATGTACGAAGAATAAACTTAATTGTTTCATGATTATAACCAATGGCGCAAATAAATCTGACTTTGACTTAAATATGCTGAGGTACCTCTCCAATACCTTATTTGATGTTAAAGGAAAAAGTGTGGTTTTTCTGCAATTGGCACTATTAATTCATCATACCTGTGAGAATGTGAAATCAGTGCTAATCATGCCAGATTTCAAATTGAGGGACGCATGCAGAATTTGAAGCAAACCAGCCTTCTACTGAAAATATCGTTCTGCTGTGGTCTGTTCTTTTGAATGGTAGCATGTATTGTAGAAACGATGCTGGATATCGATATGCAAGTGATGTCTCGTCTGAGGCTAGCTTGTGAATGACTGCCGTGGTTATGAATTTCTTGTTGCCTGGCCCACTTCGAAATGTGGTTAAACAGTCGTGTTCCATTCTGCGACCGGCTCCTTTTTGTGCCTTGCATTTTGCCTTACATGCTTGATTCTAGTCCATTTTTTGCACTGTGCTGCTGTTAAATGTGTCTTTTTACCTTGCAGCAAGCTCCACATAGCTTTACCAGCAATGCCTCTTCCAAGCTCTCCAGTATAGCTGTGCCAGCCTTTCACTTGGTGCTAGGATGCCCAGCAAGCAAGCAGGCTTTTGAGGTAAGCACTGAAGACATCTTCCGACACAAGTAGCTTTTATTTTCCTAGTCCACTGCTACTTGTGTGACCCCTCGTTATGTTGATTTTTGCAAGTTAGGTTGCCTATTAAGGGCTCTCTTTTGTTTTTCACCTGCTGCTGTGGCCTACTGCATTGGTGTTCGGCTACTGAGCCCAAAGACGCGGGATTGAATTGTGGTGGCTTCGTTTCGACAAGGCGAAATGCATATTTGCTCGTGTGTTATGCAATGTCAGTGCATGTTAAAGAATCTTTGGTGGTCGAAATTTATGCACAGCCCTCCTCTATGAATGGAGCTATTGTTCAACTTTGAGGCATTAAAAGGACACTGATGGCAAGCTGAAGTTGACCTGTGATGATGAAGTTCCGCATCCTAACCACAAAGACGACACTTTTTCTGAAAGTGGAGCTTTATAAGCCAGAGAAAGCAAAACATACAATTGTCATCAGCACTGGCTGATATCGGAAATAAATTGCGATGCGCTGACTCCGTTTTTTTTGGCACAGATTCCAGAGGCTAGGCTGAACTGCCATTCACCTCAGAACGGTTATCATGGAGTCCTTTGTGTAGACTTCATGAGTTCAAATCGAGTGTCGGGAAAATTTTTAAATGTAATTTTTGCGCCAATCATTGTGTTGATGGCCTTTGCGCTGCTGTTAAAACCCGGGATAGCAGTATGGTATCCCATAAAACTAGGTTCAGGACTTGCAGGAAGTGGTTTATCACATTCCGCTAGCTTGTGCAAGAAACTACTTCAGGGATATGTGCAGGTGTCTTTAATGTGTTCCTGAGTGAGCACTAACTCGTTAGGGGGAAGGCAGCTTCTAATCTGGCACTACAGTGCCAATGTCGTGAGTGTAAATCATAAGATGACCCATCAGTGTGTACGCCTGATTTCTGTGACACTTCAGTGGTGTATAGAAGTGGTAAACAAATCTGTAAGGTATTTGATGCATATCTCCAAGGCAATGGCTGTATGAGTAGCGAAGCCATTAGTCAATCTTCAACGGAAAGAATTTTCTCTTTTAGATGACGTGCTTGTATATCAGTGACAGTTATTTGTTGTCCTGCCTTTCGCTGGTGTGGGTCATGTGTGGCGCATCTTCATGCGAGCCTTCTTTTCCTTCACAAAAAATTCAATTGATAGTCCAACCTGTTTTCTTCTCTTTTCCTGTGTTGCATCTTTTGGCTGGTTTTAAATCTGTAACTGAGCTCAGACCGTGATAATTACAGCCGGAAAACAGGGCTACTGAATGTGAGCTTGGCATACATGCGTACTGTATGTGTGAAAGTGCAGTTTACAATATTCAGAAATGCTTGATAGCCTTACAAGAATCTAAAATTTTGTTGGTATTCCTATTTGTTCTCTGTTCAAGTGTCGAGAGTTTTTCCGCTTCATCGTGTGATTAGAGCCGCTTTGGTACTTAAGCTGAAATCTTTTCTTTAGCCTGCATGTTTCTCACTTTTGGGACAGAAATGTGGAGGCTAATTAAAAGAGTTCAGCTTAAAAGAGTATAGACACCTAATCTTGGTGGCATGTTTTCTTCTCTATAATGCTGCGGAAGACACTACTATGCATGAATCACCATCTGGTATTCGCGTGAGACCGCTGAATAATTTATAATCAACTTTTTCTGCCATCCTGTTTCGGTGAACAATTTGACTATGGCTATGACATCAAAGAGAGGTTATAGGTCACGTGAGGCGTGGTAAAACTGCACTTATAATCGCTGCTTCATCATTTTAATTCGCTACAGCGCTGACACCAGCATTCCTTAAGAGCCAGAAGTACCAATTGTATTGCAGTTTTTCATGACTCACGTGACCAATAACCTCGCTTTGACGTCACAGCCATCATTCAGCTGTCGAAACCGAAACAAATACAGCAGGAGAAAGAAATTTGATTATAAATTATTTAGCGGTCATAGGAGGATGCCATGTGGTAATTCATGTATAATACTTTATGCCTTATTACAAAGAAAAAAACACGTGCCAAACAATAAGGACAGCAAAGTGTGCTATGGAAAGAAAAATGATAAGTCTAACATTACGAGACCAAAAGGGGGCGGAGTGGGTGAGGGAACAAACGCGGGTTAATGACATGCTACTTGAAATTAAGAGGAAGAAATGGGCCTGGGCGGGGCTTGTAATGGGAAGACAACATAACCGCTGGTCCTTAAGGGTAATGGAGTGGATTCCAAAAGAATGCAAGCATAGCAGGGGGCGGCAGAAACTTAGATGGGCGGATGAGGTTAAGAAGTGTACGGGGATATGGTGGCCACACCTAGCAAAGGACAGGGTTAATGTGGAGACATGGGTGAGTCCTTTGCCCTGCAGTGGGCCTAGTCAGGCTGATGATGATGGTATGTGTCGCACCTGCTGCTTCGTGCTATCAGCTGGCCCATGCTTGGCCGACCAGACTAGCCAAATTTGTGATGTGGGTTTTCTATTGCACCTGCATTTGTGTACACAGAGGACTTGAATGGTAGCAGGCGATCCTGTGCATGTGTTCACGCCACAGCACACATGACCCACACTGAAAGCTTCTCTGCCTTTAGTAAGACAGCTGCATCAGTCTGGGGCATAACGTATCCCAGTGCTAGAGTATGAGTAAATTGCTCTCGAATCTTAATCTGGTATCAGGTAGCATAGCGCAAAAGAAGGCTAGCGCGGCTGCCTAATATTCTCTTGGGCAGCTGTGTTGGATTTTCAGTGCCTGTTAGTGTAATCCGTGAAAGTTCACTGTAAACCATTCGTTTCGATGTAAATTAGGAAGTCCTTAGAGCCCTGTACTTTTTAATGATAACAAGGTAATGCAGTAATTCAATTGTACCTGTTCTCTTTCAACACAGTAAAGTGCTGCTGGGTCGAGTTCACAGTTTTACTTTGTAGGTGTGCTCAGGCTGTCATCATCATCATCATCAGCAGCAGCAGCAGCAGCCTGACTACACGCACTGCAGGGCAAAACCTCTCCCATGTCTCTCCAATTAACCCTGTCCTCTGCCAATTGTGGCCACCGTATCCCCGCAAACTTCTTAATCTCATCTGCCCACCTAATTTTCTGCCGCCCCCTGCTACATTTACCTTCTCATGGAATCCACTCTGTTACCCTCAAGGACCAGCGGTTGTCTTGCCTTCGCCTTACATTCCCTGCCCGAGCCCATTTCTTCCTTTTGATTTCAAATAGGATTTCATTAACCCGCGTTTTTTCCCTCACCCACTCCGCCCGCTTCCGACCTCTTAACGTTACACCTATCATTTTTCTTTCCATAGCTCGCTGCGTTGTCCTTGAAATAAGCTGAACCCTCATTGTTAGCCTCCACATTTCTGCCCCATAGGTGAGTACCAGTAAGATACAGCTGTGTTAGACTTTTCTCTTGGGGGATATTGGCAACTGGCTTTCACGATCTGAGAGAACCTGCCATATGCGCTCCACCCCGTTCTTATTCTTCTAGTTATTTCCCTCTCATGATCCGGATCAGCGGTCACTACCTGCACTAAGTATACATATCCTCTTACTACTTCTAGCACCTCGCTACCAATTGTGAACTGCTGTTCCCTTGCTAGGCTGTTGAGCATTACTTTGGTTTTCTGCGTGTTCATTTCTAGCCCCACAATTCTGCTCTGCCTGTCTAACTCATTCATCATGCTTTGCAGTTCATATCCTGAGTGGCTTAGCCAGGCAATGCCATCAGGGAATCTCAAATTACTTAGGTATTCTCCAGTAACTCTTCTCCCCAACTGTTCCCATTTCAGGCCCCGGAATACCACCTGTAAACAGGCAGTGAATAGCATTGGTGAAATCGTGTCTCCCTGCCTGACACCTTGCCTTATTGGAATTTTATTGCTGACCTTATGGAGAACTATGGTAGCTGTGCAGTCGTTATAAATATCTTCCAATATTTTCACATAACACTCTTCTACACCCTGATTCCACAATGCCTGCATGACAGCTGTGGTTCCACCGAGTCAATTGCTGTCTGGTAGTCAATGAAGGCTATATATTGGGGTTGGTTGTATTCTGCCCATTTCTCTATCACCTGATTGATTGCATGAATGTGGTCTCTTGTTGAGTATCCTTTATGAAAGCCTGCCTGATCATTTGATTGATTGAATTCGAAGGTTGTCCTGAGTCTATTAGTAATTACCTTAGTAAATACCTTGTAGACAATGGATAGTAAGCTGATCGGTCTAAATCTTCAAGTCCTTGACATCTTCTTTCTTATGAATTAAAATAATGTTCGCATTCTTTCAAGCTCCTGATACGCTCGTGGTCACGAGGCAAGCGTATGCAGGGCGGCTAGTTTCTCTAGCATAATCTCTCCTCCATCCTTCAACAAATCTGCTGTTACCTGATCCTCACCAGCTGCTTTACCCCTTTGCATTGCTCCTGAGGCTTTCTTTACTTCCTCCCTCGTTACTGGCTGGTGTCCCATTGCTGTGCTCTACTGCCTCTCTCTGTAACCTTCTGATTACATTCACTACTGTAGAGATTTGTGTAGAACTCTTCGGCTACTTTAACTATCTTATCCATATTGCTTATGACATTGCCCTCTTTGTCTTTCAGCGCATACATCTGGTTTTTACCAGTGATTAGTTTTCTCTTCACTGATTTTAGGATACCTCCATGCTTTAGAGCATGCTAGGTTTTCTCCATGTTAAACTTTCTTATGTTGGCTACCTTGCACTTATAATTAACTTCGATAGCTGTCCTAGTCCTATTCTATCTGTGAAGTTAGACGTCCTGATGCTTTGGCGTTTCTTCATCAGATCTTTCGTCTCCTGAGATAGCTTGCAGGTATCCTCTCGAATGATCTGACCACATACTTCTGCAGCATGCTGCAATGAATTTAAATATGTATTTAAAGATAACAGTTAAGGTGGGAGATTGAGCTTTGAGATTTGCACTTCAACTCGGGAGTTATGCCGCTGCTACACAGAATACTTGATCGCCGTAGAGATATTTCATCATCTCGCACCAAACTGCTGTGGAGCCACTGTCACAGTTGATAATTTTGCTGGGAAGCTGTTGTAGCACTCACGCAGTTTTGAAAAGGTGGTATTCATTGTTTTTGTGCTATTGGCAACAGTGATAATACGCTTGCTGCAGTGTTTTGTGGCCAGCCTTCTTTTTTTTCAGTGAAATAAGTTGTACATTTCATGTTGAGTATTCTTTCAGCGATTAAATTGCTTTGATTTTATTCCTTAGTGTAAGTTGCGAGTGCTCCATGTCTGAGTGCAAATTTCTACCACTGAAAAGCCTTCAAAATCTTGATAGATGTCCACACTGTTCTAGGGACTCTGTGGCTATTGGAAATGCCCATTTAGCTGCATTCAATTGCCACTGAGTTGATGGCCATTTGAAAGCCTTCAAAATGCCTGTGTGACACGGTTATTAGATTTTGTGCAGGTTTGATGCTGAGCAGCCTGCGTGCTTGAGTCGGGTTTTCCAATGTCTGTATTTCAAACCTGATACTTTTCGAAATCATCATTAGTTCATTAATGGAAGAACTACTTGTGCCCTTTTCTGGAATTTCGAGAAAACAAATTAACTGAATTTTTTTTGCATATACTGCTACCTTTTTGCAGGTGCTGCATAGTGAGAACCTGGATCAAGACGCCAACCTGCTGGACTTGGAGAAGCTGAAGAAATTGTTTAGCCACTGTGTGGCACCCGTCATGAGGGATGTGGCATTAATAAAGCCAGTTAAGGTGACCTTATCTATGTCCTTTTGCAAGCATGCTACACACATGAGAGTCATCCCACGAAGCACCATTGCTGCAAAGCTTGTTATCTCACAACATGCATGCTGAATGAGGCAGTGACAGACAGGTGAGGAGGCCTTTAGGTAGGGCATTGGCGTAACGTGTTGAGCAGTGATGTAGGAGCCTTGCAGCCATGCAAGGTATTATCGGTATCATGATGGTAACTCCATTTGACACTGTCTAGTGCTCTGTGAGCCAGACAAGGCTCTTGAACATTCTGGGACTCACCCTTGGCTCTCGGACATTCTGGAAGCCCCACCCGGCTTGCGCATATCACGCGAGGATGTCTCCTGCTGTACGAGCCTTACGCGGCTTGCGCACTTTATGTGACAGATGTGTCGCATTTGCGAGCTTGCTCGGCTTGCGCAAATTGTGTGAAATATGTCTCGCGTTCTGCGACCTCGCTCAATCGTCACAATGTGCGTGGCAATAAACACGCAAAGATAGGCACGCAGAATCCACGTTCAGTATTTTCAATAGGGTAGAACAGTACTGTTTCGTCGGTATTTGCGTGTGTGTTTTTGCCGCTTCGCGTTTGACAGTGTGGTTTTTATGGGTGTGTATATCCAGCCGGGGCACCTTTGGTAGGCGCCCACCCGTTACAAAGGGAAGGCTACATCATCATCATCATCATCAGCAGCAGCAGCGTTTCACGCGCTTCGGCTGTGCCTGCAAGCGACCGGCGCCGGCGGCGCGGAGTTCCGCGGAATAGTTTGCGAAGCCATTATTTGGCGTGAGAGATGGTTGCGGCAAGGTAAAGCCGCGGGCCAGTGAAATGAGAGTGGCAGTATTAAGGGAAAGAGCTGCGGGGCTGGGGGGCGGCGGCGACGGCGGGAGGTCAGCCGCCGTCGTTCTTTCGACGGACGCGATTGCGACGACCAGTGGCGACGGCACTCGCCTTTTCTGCTCTTTAACCGCGTTTTCACTGTTTTTAGTTGGCGGGCGATAGCAGCACAGTTGGAGTAGATTGGCAGTCTCCCTTCTCGACTCCCGTGCAAGTTCATTCCTCGGTGTTACGTATTTGACGGGCAGGCTGTCGAGTGCAATACGTGAGCTCGGCCTCTTCCCCCTTGTTTTTTGTCGTGCGCTTAAGCTTTTGAACACAAACTTTAGTGATGAGTCTTTTGAAAGGGCGAGATTGTCAACTTTAATGCATGCAATATTTGTGGAAATTTTCAGGGTGAGCTGAGCTGCGAGTGTTCTGTTCATGCAGATTTAACAAATGATTCCAAAAGCATGTGCTGAAAAATAAGTGCCAGTACGTGGTGCTTTATCGCGCCATCACAGAAATAAGTGCTATACTTTCAGTACTTTTCTTGAGCAAGGTTTCTTGTTCAATAATTTTCTTTTTGCATTGCGCTCAGTCAGCTGGCCAGTGAAGTTAGTGAGAAAGGGCCTCATGAATTTGTGCCACACGAGCTTCACAAGCCTCATTCTATGGGCCACACAGTCATCCATGCAGCACTGAAACAGTGGATTTTTTGCAGCTTACGATAGCACCACAGCTGCGGACCGTTTTAGTGGCTGCAGTCCTTTCACGAAAGGAGATCCCTGTTGACGTTCGCCCGCTCGACTTTCAGAGCGGCACGCAACAGTAGACCATACTGCGGGAAGATGTCGCAAACGCGGAGGCATTCGCCGCCACCCACAGGCACACGGCACGCCAAAGCTTCCTCCGGTTAAGTGACAACCTGCCTACTTAAAAAGAACTCTTCGGCGCCCAGCTTAGCGGCCGCTCAGCACGTAAATCGAGGGCCCACGCGTGGCAGGTCGCAGTGCTCCGCAGCCGGTCGCCGTCTCGTCGGTTTCGTTAGTTTCGTCGTGGGGGTGAGTTACAGCGCCACTCTCAGCGGTGGCGGCTTAGAGAACTAAAAAATACAGCACAAGCAAAAGCAAAACTTCGGCGCTGGGGCGGCGGCGCACGCGCAGGTCGCCCATTATACAGTAGGTCGTGGGCTTCACAGCATCTTCGAGGAAGTAGCGAGGGTGAACTGGGGGACGTCCTTGTGGGCGGACCACTAAAAATGGGCACGTGACCCAATTCACAGTGATTGGACGCATTTTTAATTAACCAAATTCCCCAACTAGGGACAGGACACCCTTTTAAGTCGCTGTTCGGCATGGAAGAGGGGTCTTCTTCGATCTTGTTACATTGTCTATCTTACCCTACTTGTTTCACCTTAATCATGTAATTAAACCTTTATATTTTACATGATGCTTGTCTGGGAAGTTGCTTCTATGTGCCGGCAGTGTGAGGGAAGGTATGCAAAGGAACACAACTAGCTGTAACTGAATGTTCTAAAAGTTTATGTCGATTTTATGCGCCCTTTTGTTTAAGTTTGTTGTGACGTGGATGTGACGTACTTTTGTGCGTGGCAGCAGCGATCTAGGCCCCCTACCTCGCTGGTGACACACGCGTGTCACCAGGTGTTGCCTTCGTAGTGGCTCGCCGCATTACGTGGTCAGTCCGTCGTAATAGACACCTTTAGCATACCGTGCACCGTTACCGGAGTAGAGAGAGCCCGCGCGCACTGAATGCACAAATCATCGTAAAGGCGCCGCGCCAGGTATCCGGCAGTTGCGCGCGCCTGCAGCATGAACCGATCAGCGCGTGCTCACCGGCGGTAGGTGAGCTCTCAGTCCTGCGGTAACATGGTATGCTAAACATATCTACCTCGAGCTCGGACAAGTCAGGGAAGGCCACTGATCAATGTTCTCTTCTGCGCAGTTAACGTGAAGAAGCATCGCTGGCCCAGCTGGGCGTCCACGTGGTAGTTGTAACCATGGGAACGAGGCTGCCAGCCTTGGAAGGAATAAGTTACAGCGAACTGGCAACCTGTCTCTGGTGGTGCTTCTTTTCGTTTTACTTGCTTTGCAGTGCTTTTACTTCCCCGAAGTGCTGAGATAAGCTGTTTTGATTGGTCCCACCCAGTGGAGTCATTGGAAATGTGAAATTAGAATGAGAAGCACCTTGAAAATCGAGTCAGGGGCAACATTTTGTTTGCTTGTATTTTGAAATTCATTGACTGAATAACTCCTGTTCCTATGCACCACCTCCTGCAATTCTGTTTGAGTCATCTGAGTGACAAATAATTCACTTTAAGCATAGCCGGCATCCATTCAAGTAGTGTTTTGCAGCCCCTTAAAGGGTAACTATAGGCTAACGGTACGGTACAGTACTAGAATGTAACAGGAAGAAAGTTACAAGGGTGGATGAGATGAAGTTTGTGGAGATAAGGTGGCCACAGCTGGCACAGGACAGGGTTAATTGGAGAGGTATGAGAGAAAACTTTGTCCTGCAGTGGACATAGTCAAGCTGATGATGATGACGAAACGTGCCTTTGTGGCCAGCAATAGCATGTCCGACTCTCAACCCAAGGGTGAGGGGATACAGCAATGGGCCTGCTGCGTGCTTATACGAGGGTGAGGAGGAAGACTGGGGCTAATGGCCCGTACACTTGGAATGTTGCTCGCGGTTGCTCTGATCGCTGAATGCGTTGCTGGTTTGGCTGGTGCCATCTATGGGAGCCTTTTGTCACAGCCACTTTTGGTCACAAATGAAGAACAGGGCCCTTACGCTGTCAGCAGAATATAAGTGCCGTGTAGATGTCTAACATCAGCTGCATACATCCAGTGAACACCACAACAATGGAAACTTTCGCCCCCCCCCCCCCCCCCCCCCCTGCATGTGAGCTACTACACCACAAGTGAGGTTTGAAACACCAGAGGACCAGTGCAGACTTTATTACACATCAGAAGCAGGGCATTGAGAAACCTAGCGGAGTAGCCGCCTTCCTCATCAGGCGGCAGCAAGAGCCACAACAGGGATGTCAGCCTTGTCCCTGATGCCATCCTTGTCGACAATCTGCACCCGAAAAGCGGGTAGGTTGACGAGGAAGCGCTTCTGGACCTCGCCGACGCATTTCTTCAGCAGCTCGACTGCCTCATCCTCGTTCATGTCTGCAAGAGATAGGTGGCACAGGCACATGTTGAGTTTTATGATCCTTAAGTACTAAGGCTACATTGCTCCAAACATTGGGTTAAAATGTCTGTGTTGTGCTGAAAGAAATATGAGGCACGTTAGAAATGTAACACTGATTTACTGTAACCATGAATTTTTTCTTTTTATACATCAAGGTTGTCCCTTCAAAATAGTTCCTTTCTGCATTTACACAGCGACAGAGAAGCTTCATAGCAGTTCTGGAAGGCTTCTGCTAGAATACGTCTCAGCTCGTCTGTTCCGCTCTTCTAAATATTATCTAGAGTACCAAAGCGTCGCCCTTTCAAGTGGATTTCGAGCTGGGGGAATAAAAATTCAGGGGCACTTTGACTGTCTAAAATGCGTAGAGGCGAAAGCGTTTTCGCGCCACTTTGACTGCCTCTGTGGCACTGGTGGCATCACATGTAATTGAGGACTAATTACCAAGTGATGACAAATCATTAATTAATGGTTAATTACTGATTGATGCCTGAATACTAATTAAATGCAAATTAATGACGCTTAAGCTTCGCCTTTAGGAGTGGAACGCGACAGCGTGTTGTAGCGCTGCCAGGGAGTCCACGGAACGCCACCACCCGTTCGGCGCGATGCCTTGCCGTTTGAACGCAACGCTTTTTGAGGAAAGGAAATGGCGCAGTAATTCTCTGTCATCTCGGTGGACACCTGAACCGCACCTTAGAGAAACGGAGGAAGTGGGAGTGAAAGAAGAAAGACAAAGATGGCCCGTAATGAAGAAAATGAAAATTGTATTTGAAGAAAGGAAATTACGCAGTAACTGTCTCACATATCTCGGTGGACACCCGTCAAAATTCAGGGGGGGGGGGGGGGGTGCACTTTTTTGACCTAAAGTGCGGTCACTGATGTGTGGTTAAGATGTTAAGCTTCGCCTCTAAGAGTGAAACGCGACAGCGTCTTGCAACGCTGCCAGGGAGTCCATAGAATGCCATCGCCCATTCGGTTCTACGCCTCGCTCGTCGGTAAATTGGTTTTTGAGGAAAGGAAATGTATCTGTCTCTCATATCTCGGTGGACACTTAAACCTCGCCAGAAGGGAAGGGAGGAGGATGGCAGTGAGCGAAGACACCGTATTCACTAGACGCGCCTTTGTTCATTCCAAACCATCGAGCTGGCATGGCGGAGTGGATAGCATACTCGTCTCCCACTCCCAAGACCTGGGTTCGATTCCCGAGCTCGACCAATTTCCTACTCGGTTTTATTTATTTATATGGCCTTACTAGAAAAGTTAATTAGGCTAATTGGGTACTTACGCAATTAACTAAGCTCAGTCCCACTTACTTGGAGGATCACTATATGATCCCTTCAATTGGTTGCATGGTTACTAGCCAAAGTACAATTGGCCCCGCTTGAAATTGGCGCACTCTGACGTCACGACCATTTCGACCAACTGAAAAGCGTGACATTTCTGTCGACAACTGCTGCTTGCAACGATGAGACATTAAAGGCTTTCGCCTTAAAAAGGTCAGAGGGACTGACATCTGGTGAATAGGGGAACCACAGGAATACTATTTCTTACCAAAAAATCATTTACCAGCATTGTTGTATGACAGGGTGCATTGTTGTGGTGAAGCATCCACATCTGTGCAATGCCTGGTCGCACACGTGCTACCCGTTTCTCGAGTCTTTCAAGGGCTTCATGATAAAAAGTTTGATTGAGAGTTTCTCCTGAAGGCACAAATGCCTTGTGAACGATCCCCCAACTCAAAAAAATAAATGAGTATCGATTTAATTTTCGATTTGCTCATTCTTCCTTTCCTTGAATGGGAAGAGTTTGTAGTATGCCAGTCTCAACTTTGGCGTTACTCAAAAGTCCACAATTCGTCACCTGTTATCGCACGGCTCAAGAATTCTGGCTCCCTTTCAAGGCACTCCACAAAAAAAAGGGATACACCTCTTCTATTGTTCTTCTGCTCAGTCGTGAGGTTCTTTGAAACCACCTTTACACAATATCTGCATATCCGAATCCTATGTTTGTATTATGATTTGATAGTAAAACATTCAAATTCAACTAATGCCTGATCACTCTCATTGTCAGATGACAATCTGTCCTTACAAGAAACTTCACACTTTCCGAAACAATGTCATCCGTTCTTGAGGTTGAACGCCGTCCCGCACAGGCACACTGTAATTAGGTGACAAATTGCTATGCATCACCCCCTTTCCAGACATCCATCATAGCTGAAACAATAGCCTTTTTATATCGAAACAGTCTTTGAAAATGCTCAAACTCTCCACCAAAATGCTTTGTCCGTTTCTTCTTTCTTCAGAGTTCACCCCCTCATTTCACACTCTCTCTGCGTGAGAGGGGAAAGGTGATCAATGGCAGCAGCAGTGACCTACCTTCCCTGTAGTACCTGTCCAGCACAGACATGAGGAAGAAAGCCCCGTAGCCATGCGCTGCAAAGGGCACCTTGGCCATGGTTGCCAGGTAGTCGATGTAGTACAGCTCCGTACCGTTGGCATTGTCGTGGCCCGCCAGGAGGACGTTGACAGAATACGGAGTCTGTGGGGGGGTGAATGACCGCACAGTTTATTCAGGACTGTTTCACCTGAGCTGAAGGACTAAAGGGTTGAAAGGGACGTGAGCTGCATCTAGTCAGATGATCAGAGCTTGTCATAGTAAAAAAATGAGCCCAAGAAGTGGGGAAGATTAACTCATATATGCCTAGTACCCTGCGTGTAGACACCTATTTTTTTTTCGCACAGTAACTCTAAAAGTTTATTGTGTAGAAACTTGTGCCTGTCAGCTTAAGTTAAAGATGGCTTAAATTTTTTCTGTGTGTGTGTGTTGTATGAGTTCAGTTTTGTGCATTGTGTGCATTCAGAAGGAGCTGCCATTCTTTTGCGGAAACAGTCAGCAGATTTGATCCCATGAACTGTGATTGTGATTCCAGAAGAAGATCGAACCCCATTTGTGCGGCAAATGAGTATGTAATCTTTTTTTTTTTAGGATGACACGAGCTTTGTGGGGACCTGCCCCTGCTGGTCCCCTGTGGTTCGCTTCCCCGTGATGCACCCTCCCTAGCACAGTTTTAGTTACCTTAACTAACAAGGGAGGGCGCCGGTTACTCAGTCACATGAGCACCACGGATGGCGTGATTGCTGCGCGCGGGCGGGGGAGACTTTCTTTGGCTCGGGAACTTGGACGCGTGCTGGCGTTTGCAAGCCGCGCTCCACACTTCGCCAGCAGGGCAAGTCCTTGTGGGGAGGAATGTTCCCCCGCATCTCGTCCTGTCCAGCCACGGAGTGTCCCCTGCCCTAGCGTCGGCTAACACTCGCTCATAACCTTGCTGGTGAGTTGGGAGACCTCGATTCCTCGGCGTATTTTGTGACTAGCTAGCATTATTGTTAGGGGTGTGCGAATATCAATTTTTTCGAATACGAATCGAATACAAATACTTGGTTCTGAATATCGAATCGAATATCGAATAATCAAGGACAGACGCATTTAACCACTACAAAACATTTATTTGAGCACCTAAGAACATCACAGTTCCACTATCGGTGATGAAATGAGCACGAAAAGTGTGTGTGGCTGCACAAAAATTATCAAAGTCTTGAACATTGTTCTTAGATGAGTGGAAATACCAGAGAAGATGGCTAGTACACAGCATTGATCAAGACTAGCTTGCCATAAGAACAAAAACACGTTGCTGGGATGAGCACAAAAGGTTGTCGTGAAGGAAAACCGGCTGCTGCACATGGTCAGGCAGAAGTAGTTCCCTTCTAGCTGAAACGACTTCTCCTGCCACAGAAAATGCCCTCTCAATTGGCACTGAACTGACACATATTGCGAGGTATTTCGTGCACAGCTCTGACTATACCAGCTCTCAGGTATAGCCACAAAGAAGCTCACCAGCGCAGTCAGCTACTGCATGGCCGAACGTTACGCATTGCTATGAGCGCCGCCATGTTGTTGTGTCTCTGTCGATAGGACTTGCGGACCAAAATGAACGCCGGTGCCAGCAATAGAATATTCGGCTAGATACGATATTCGTGTCGTATCGAATATTCGAAACAACACGAATACTTGGATTTCGAATCGAATACGAATACTAAAAATATAATATTCGAATTATATTCGATAATTTCAAATATTCGCACACCCCTAATTATTGTCTTTGTAGCAATAAATGCCTGTTTGTGTCAGCCAGAGTGTCGTTCCTTCGTTGCAAGGCCCGCCGTGGTCAGCGTGCGCAATCACGGGTTGGGGCCCCGCAGTCTTGCACTGTGTCAGCCGCGGTTAAACGGTGAAAACGTATTTACCCCTCCCTGCGGCGGTTCGATATTTAACTGAATTTTCCGATTAAACAGCCAGCTGTAAATTCAGTGCTTGTACGTGTCTCTCCTTTCCCTGGTCCTTCATTTTAATTGTGCTATTTCAGTCTTTCAAGAAAACTATCATGCGTGATGACAAATGTGACATCAGAGTCGTTGCCAAATGTTTCAAGCTGTACCCCACCTAAGAAAAAGTGATTTTGCCTAGTGTCCTACATTGTGGGACAGCTCAAAGGTCAGTGTTGAGAAAAGTACTTATATCAATTCTTTAGTGACAAACACTTTAGTGACAAACAAAATTCCTGATGTTTCATCACATTTAGTTTATTTTTCACATCTGAGCACTAAATGGTAACATAAGAATGACTTAAATCAGTAACTACTCAATTAGATTTTAGCCCAGTGGCTGTCAAAATTCTTCACCCAATTCATGGTTGATGCGTACATGAACATGAACAAATATTTAGCAAATTAGCAGACATCGCAAAGAAACAAGGTCCCTATGCCCAAATGCTCCGAGATGCGTTTATTTTCGTTATGCCTCTGCTGTTTTTATGTTCTACCATAGCAACTTGAATCTGAACCAAAACACTCAAAGCACCCCCATCAGTGGAGGCTGAGATGTTGACCGCACGCCTTGCAGAGCGAAACAAACTGCCCGCTGTGTCACCTTTAGGATTACTGAAGTGATCACAGGAACTAACCACCTATGCCGAGTCTGACACAGCATTACCGCCCTCCTCACCGAGGTTGTGGCTGTTGTTCACCTTACACGAGTCCCTTCCCTGCAGTACATATGTCAAAAACATTGCTTCGATTGTGATGTCATTCTTTCCTTTTCCACTGCACAGTCAACTCTGCATCTCTGCATGTACTGAGGTAAAGCACAAGAAAGCAACTAGTCTGAACTCGTGTAGAGCAGTGCATATACCGTATTTCCCGGTGTATAAGACGCACCCGCCAATATGCAGGCTGTCATTGAAAAAGTTGGTATATAAGACGCACCCCAGTTTACCCAGTTAGGCTAGTGAGGCTTAATTAAGCATGCTTATGCGACCATCGCAAAATGCACCGTACGTGTGAGCAGTTCTTAAGCAACGCCAAGTGATCGAAAAAGGCAACACTCACGCCATACCCGCCCACGTTTTAGCACAAAAGAAAAAAAAAGCAAGAGAACTGTATGTCCATAAAATTTTATTTTTACATAAAACCTTCAAAATCTTCACCTTCGGATGCGCTATCGAAAAGGCAACGCGGCTGAAGCATTCTCTTCGCACTACGTGCTTGCAAAGGGTGACTAAATAAAAACGTTGGCTTCTCTTGGCTTGTCTTGACAGTGGCGAGAAACACAACTGTCGTTATCTTTTGGCATTTCGCATTACCTTTCCTTGGGGCCTCCGAAACGGCCGTGGGTTTAAGATCCCGTAAGGGGTCAACCCCGCCGTTTCATGATAAAGTTCACCTAAAAAAAGTTGCGCACGGCGGTCCCCGTATTGAAGTAACCATGTTACAACCGCGTTATTGGTAGTAATAATTTTTCGGTGAAAAAAAGCTTGAACATGAACCTGAGTAATTTCTAAACTCGCAAAAAATCTGGAAAATTCGCATATAAGACGCACCCTTGTATAGGACGCACCAGCAAGATTTTTGAAAAAAAACCCGCATCTTATACACCGGAAAATATGGTAAGCACCGCTCCAAAATGCATAGCTTCTCACCAAAACAAGCATGTCCTATGCACCACAGGTGTTGTTTACCGCATCTCGCTACCTTGCGGTAAAGTGTGCATTGGACAAATGACACTGGGCATTAACCACGCAACTTTGCGGGAGAATTTCAGATCCCTCTCGAGTCATCATTCAAGTACTTAACCGCACATTAGGCCTCATGCAAAGATTGTTTTCCACACACAGAAAGCATAACTACGCTATTGAGACACAGAGATTAGGAGACATGGCTAGCTGAGGTAAATTATTTACAGAAATCTGATGGCACATACATAAACCAGGCTACCCAGAGTCTTCGTAAAAAAAAAAAAAGCCATCATGCACCAAACACAGCACCATACTAAAGAGCTTGCGTTTACTGACAGCTAGTGTTTACAGATAACCTGTTCCCCCTCTTGATGAACACGACATGACGAGCGGATTGTGTTTATTTATTCTCGCTTTCTTCAGTAAACTTTCACTTGATAGTTGAACCCTTTCAGGCGCCATTTTTTGTTTTATTGAAATCAGTCATTTTTTTTCACCTAAGTAGTATATTCAGGCCTCAAGAAAGGGAGTTTGTTAGTTTTTGAGCGTGAAAGACCAGCAGGTAAGTTTTTACAACGATATGGAGAATTCCGTACAAAGTGTCAGATTAGTTAGAAATAGTAAAGTCGAAATGTTTTCATGTGTCAGGTAAGCACCCTAGGAATCGTGGAATCATTTTGCGTTTCGAAAATTCACATTACGCCCGAAATTGAGCAAAAACAATCAATGTTTTCACTTGCAACAAAATCCGTCTGCACAAAAATGGTGGAAAGTGCTACCTAGCTCACTGTTGAGTGGAATATTATTTACTGCATTGGCTACATGGCACAAAAAACCACGTTATTTGCGACAAGAAGGCTGCTCAGTTGGACTGAAACAATGAAATCACTGCTAGGTGCACCAGTCTGTTAAAAAAAAGCTGCGAGTTTGCTGTCTACATAATTGTGTACAAAGCGCCTGAAAGGGTTAACACAGTGTATGTGCGTCTCTTCTTCCGTCCAATCTGCGAACGCTGTTTTTTATATTCAAGGTGAACCAGCACCAACTCGCCCAGCTAGCCATCATTCAGGGTGGACATTTCACCCCAATCACCACTGTATAAAAAGCCTGTGGGCCACAAAGGTTGCAGGCACGCAGTGCCAACTCACTCGGCTCCTGAGGTAGTCCGCAAGGTTCCGGCGAGTGAAGTGGGCCGCAGCAGACGGTGAGAGCTCATAACCTGGAAGGAAGGGAGGAAAACAACTCTGGGCGAGTTATCCCCAAATCTAATGCCACATTTTTCCCTGCGCGACCTTCCACAGCTGTTAGGCCTCACACAGCACAACAAAAAGTGTGCTTACAGGCTGCTCAGGAACACTGCGATGAGTGACTCTGCGCTCCACCAACAAAGATACTATGTCTGTCCGCCTTTCCTTTCGTACCTGTCTCTGCATAGTTCATTTTCCATCCAAACTGAATCCAACCAGAAGGCCCAAACCTTACTGCTAGGGAATATCAATGCAAGACATATAGGTTCCCTTCACTTTTTGTTGCGTTAGCAACACTGCCCCAGGTTTTCGCCTCGTCGCGTAGCCGGTGGCGTCGTCGGCGCCGCGCCGCATGCATAGTCCCTTGCTCCCACCAGATGTGTGTTCTCCATCGAGGTAGAGGGTGATTGGTTTGGTTTATTGGGGTTTAACGTCCCAAAGCAACTGAGGCTATGAGAGACGCCGTAGTGAAGGGCTCCGGAAATTTCGACCACCTGGGGTTCTTTAACGTGCACTGCCATCGCACAGCACACGGGCCTCTAGAATTTCGCCTTCAAGAAATTCAGCCGCCGCGGCCGGGATCGAACCCGCGTCTTTCGGGCCAGCAGCCGTGCGCCGTAACCACTGAGCCACCGCGGCGGGTTCGAGGTAGAGGGTGAGGAGGTGGCGCTTCGCGGGGTTACATGCGCGCTTCGCCTCGGTGGAATCTTGTCGTTATGGGGAGTGCTAAACAGAAGCAATGGCGACAGGACCAAGCTAGAAAGAGACAACGTGCTCGAGAGACAGCAGAAGAACGCACTGCACGACTCGAAAAGTGTCGCAGCTAACGCAACTGACCAGGCTTAGCCAGGGCTAAACCACGCCTAATTTTTTGTTTTCTTTTCAGCACATTAGCACTTGCCGTTCTGTATTACAGACTAGTCTAATGTGCCACGTGTAAAACCAAAGCAAGAAAGAGCTTAATACTAACAATGTTGCAAAGCCTGCATATTGTAAATTGCTGTTCAACCTTTCCTCCCACGTTACGCCAAAGCAGTTGGACAGGGGACACAGGATACAAAAATGCACTAGTGCTAAAGTGAGTCAATAAGCTTTATGAAAGGTTTATGGGGTTTAACGTCCCAAAGCGACTCAGGCTACGAGAGACGCCGTAGTGGAGGGCTCCGGAAATTTCGACCACCTGGGGTTCTTTAACGTGCACTGACATCGCACAGTACATGAGCCTTTAGAATTTCGCCTCCATCAATTCGACTGCCGTGGCCGGGATCGAAACCGCATCTTTCAGGTCGGGAGCCGAGCGCCAAAACCACCGCGACGGCTAGCAAGCGGAATCAGCTTTTTAACACTTGACTACATTCAAGAAGCCAGGCATCAAAATTCTAGAGCTTAAAAATTTTTTCTTGCCATTAGCTTCTTGTTTTAGGTTATAAAAGGAGTTTTAACAATGGACTACTTTTTTGGTAGTGGAGGAATTGCGTGTGGCAGTCATAAGGTGGGCGGAGCTTCACTGCAGACTTAAGTATCCGACTACAGTGGATACGAAAATACAGGCGTTACAGAAATTCATTTAAGCATTCACGTTTCATTGCGCGTGAGAGTGAAAGCACGCGCGAAGAGGACGACATTGTTCCTAGCCATATTCACTGTGACTCACAAGTTACGCTTGTGCCAAATGCAGAAAACAGAGATAAGGGGGGGGGATACTACCATGCTGGATAAGGGAAATGCATGCGAGAAAGGAAGAGGAGGACATGGAAGGCAGGCTCAATTATGCCGTAGCAAACCACCAGATTAAGAGATAAGAAGCATATCTCGCTCATCCACAAATAATGAAGCATGCTATGCTGATAAAAAGAAAAAAAAAAAGAATCAGCATTGGTCAGATATTTACAATCTTTACTCGCTTCCAATTTACCCCCATGCGCACTGTTTTTATTTGCCCTTTGAGAGAGACACATATGAGCTTGCTGGACAAAGGCCAAACGAGTAAAAAAACAAAGCACACAACTGGGCAATTCAAATACCCTTTGTCTGCTATCACGTCCTGAACAGGAGAGCTTTAATGCGCTCATCACATGACGGCCGCCCGTGTGTCACACGACAGTTGGGTTTGCGGTGACGAAGGACACATGCTCCACTTTCAGAGTTTGATTCCAAAGTGCCCACTTCCGGCAGGCTCACTACGCAGCCAAAGCCGTTCACGTGGGCAATGCAAGCACGTCATGACAGGCACCGACAATGCCACATACACGCACAAACACATGCACAAAAGACACGACACACACAAAAGCCACATGCTTCAGCCAGGCAGCTAATGACGTACGACGTCACTTTTTTTTCCTGATTCCTCGAGGCAACACGCAACTCAAGCGACAAAGAGGGAGTGCATAATGTACGACTGGGTTTTAGCCTACTGCTGATGAAAAAATAAAAAGAGCAGCAAGAATGCGCACCATCCCAGCTGCTAGCTCACATGCGATTGTAGTCGAAAGGCCAACGGAAATCCGTCTGAGGTGATCCAATGAGAAGAGGAAGCAGTGACTGCCCATAGTCCATGGGCTATGATCAGTGACTGAGTCATTTCATCGGCTCACAAGCACCCCGCTCGTTTTTTTTTCTCCCTTCCCTTATGCGAATGTAATAAAGTGCTCTCCCAAATGTACTGTACACCGGCTTCCATGCCAGTGAAAGCAGGGCTGCAGTGATGCCATGAACAGATCGGGGACTCATTAAGCATGACAGCAAGTGATTAAGCAGTCCTGGGAAGTACGAGCAAAGTGTTGTTACAAAGAAAACAAGGATAAATTTTTCAACTAGCTGTGACCAAGGGTCAGGCACCTTTTACGGATGTATACACAATAGGATAACTAAAAACTACTCAATTCACTTTGTTATTTTTTTCAAGCAGCGTTCCAGTATAGGACCCCGAAAACATGATTCAATTGATTTGCATAACAAGCACACGCGCTTCCATCAGGTCTTGTGACTACCCTAAGGAAACTACAAAACCTTATCGAAAAGCAAGCACTTTAGATACTCAAAGAATGTCCTTAGGACCAGCGCAGATTAAGAACCATTGATAGAAGTAAAGCCATTTATTTCATTGCCACGGAGTATGAAAATACAGTATCCAGTAGCACAGTGTACAGAACAGCGTCTTTGTTCATGCTCCCAGAGCTGGTGCTGACATTAAACGTGGGGCCGGAGGCATGTCAGGTGGGGAGATGAGATTAGGTTAAATAGCTAATCTGGCAGCTGATAATGATAACCATCAATGATGACCTTCACATCGAGCACTTGACCACTGTCCCATGAAATTTCTGTTGACAAAGCATCGCTGCCAGCCAAGCCCCAGCCAGCCTCTACACAGCGGAAGTCCTACACACCGTGACAACTTGCACCAATATTGCCAGTAATGAGCACAGCTCCTCAAGAGTTTAAGTTGCGCGTGCAGTGAGCACTCAGTCATGTAAAGTCACTGGAGCACTTCACATGCCCTCTTCAGAAATTAAGTCGAACGGAGTTTTCAAAATATCGATCTATTTCATAGCTGGCAGGAGGCATGGGCACGTAAGCAGTCAGATTAGCCCCACCTTGCACACTGCAAGCATATTTAGTATCATAGTCAACATCACCGCTACACTTGCTATCTGAGCTTGTGCAGCTACACTGGCTTGTGGCATAATATTCTGGAACATCCAAGTTTCTGTTCTGCATGCCACTAGTTTGAAAATACTGCTCTAGACATTCCTCGCCATGATCAGGACAGTTTTGGAGATAAGTATCGCGTGTTGCGCAAATAAACACACGTCGTAGAGTGCTCCTCCCAGCCAAACGGGTGCACTGTTCGAGCTCAAATTTCGCACAGAAATGGCACTTGGTCGGCAGAATGCCACATTTGTTTGGGTTACTTGCCTGAATCGATCAAAAAAAGTCGCATATTCGCATCATCTGCGGTGGCGGCAAAGGAAATCATGCCGCTCTGTCAGCGAACGCACCGGTGGCACCACCTAGTTTGTTGGCCGTGAAGATTCGGCAAAGGAGGAGGATTCGGGAGGTTTGAAGACGCTCTTTCAACTAGTTTTTTTAATGGCAACAGAAAACTTAGTTTACTGAAAACTTAGCCTGGCTAAACTAAGTTTTCTGTGACCATTAAAAAACCAGTTGAAAGAGCATCTTCAAACCTCCAGAACCCCCTTCCTTTGCTGAATCTTCACGGCTAACAAACGAGATGGCGCCACCGGTGCGTTCGGTGACAGGACGTCGTGATTTCCTTCACCGTCAACGCAGACGATTCGAATATGTGACTTTTTTTGATTGATTCAGGCAAGTAACCAAAAGAAATGTAGCATGAAACAATTCTGCCCACCAAATGCCATTTCTGTGCAAAATTTGAGCTCGAACAATGCGGCAGTTTAGCTGAGAGAAGCCGTCTACGGCGTGCATTTATTTTCGCAACGCGCGATAGACTCCAGTGCTTTCAAATGCGTACGAGGAAGTACAAAGCCTACTGATGGCCAATGGAGGCATACGCACCATTGCGCATCTTGTAGAGCTGAATGTTCTTGGCGATGAACTCTGCAAACTGAACGGTATCCCCGGCTTCCCCACAGACGGCCATTAGCAGCTTGCTGCTCAGCTTGTGGATCTTCTCCTCATCTGTGAACAGAAAATGACAAGGCAAGTGTCACTCCAAGCTTACAAAAGTCACCCGCGACAAGATCACTTTAGTCAGTACCACTGCCAAGAAAGCTGGTGGCAGCAGTATGCAAAAGCTTTATTTTATGTGTTGCCTCAGCTAATTTCACACAAGAACTGCTTGTACAAAAAAGAATTTCAACACTTTATCGACTTCATACACCCATGTCAGTGGAACCACTGCTCACAAGGTCCAGTGCGACTCAAATTTCTTTGGTATGCCCAGACGTTTTATCTCTGTGCTTCAGGCAGCAAATGCGTTGTCATCTTAAAAGCGATGCAGAAAGACTGGTGAAAGATCCCTCATTGCAAAAGAACCCAAAATCTCAACAGGCGTACTAATACATCAACATGTGGCAGAATGAAAAATTTTACTTTTTATTCGGCGTATGTGCTCGAGCACAAGTATGCAGTTTTTCTTCCTTCAAGAAATACAGTGCATCCACTAACTTCACTACACAGCAATATTCACAATAGAATTTCCAGACTTTCACCTATCTACAAAGCAAGGGCCAGCAGTGGAAGTCCTGCAAGTTTAGATTTACCCAACAATTACACTGCCTGGTCATCACAGGGTTAACAGCGATGATGTGCAATCTTACAAGTCCATGTTCTATGCTTCCAAGGAGTTCTATGCTTTTTACAAGGAATCTATTTCATCATAACAGTGCTAAAAGCAGAAACCTCACTTGACAGCCGGATGTACCCAGCACCTGGCACTACAGTCTTCACTTATCAGGACAGCGATGCTGTGTTCAATACTTCACGTCCAGTGCGCTTTCTATCCTCTGTCCTGCTCAGTCTCACTCATTAGCTACTTTAGCGATTCCAAGTGATGGTTCCTCAGGCACCCAATAAATCGCCCGTGTCCTCCCCAATTCGCTCCAAGCACCACAACCATTATTGCGTGATGTTGTGGCACTTCCTCTCCCCTCTGTGATAAGATTTTCGTGAGGTTAAAAAAAAAGCTCCTCCGGCAACAGGTTTCGGCAGAGCACAGTGAGAAAGATACCAATGTACAGCTAAGCTCTTTAAGCTTGCCTATGTCCAACATCAAAAAAATAACACTATAACACTGTTTTCAACAGCAGTTCAGCTGCCGGTCAACTGAACTGATTAGCAGTGTTAAACTGCAGTTCAGTTCAACAGAGGCAGGGGCCCAAGTGAAATAAGCCTACTGAAAGGATTAAGCTGAGCTGGCGCAATGCCCACTGCAGTACGCTTTCAAACCACGCGAGATGTTGTTGTCCTGGCTAGTATAATTCCCAACCAAAAGCTTTACTAATCGAATGAGTGTAAGCATGCAAATCCACAAACTGGCATCAGGAAAAATGCTAAGCGGTGAAGCCGGACGTGCCTCTACTAGATTTTCTTGGCTCTGTGAGGTGTGTGTGTTGGGTTTTATGGCACATAAGCAGCTGAGGCTATCATGCGCCAGACACAGGATTGGCAAGATCTGTCATGCTGGCAGACTAGTTCTTTAAAAAAAAGAAGTTACAATTTCGTATGAGATTTCCTTCTTTTAGGCATGAAACTAGTCGCGATAAGTCTACTATTGCATCCTCTCCTTAAAGCAAGCGGGGGTGGAAAGGGACGTGTTTTTTGTAAAATATTGTTAAACACATTTTTCTTAGTATTTCTAGTTTTCTGAACGAAAATAAAACGTGGTTTACTGTCACCACTTCGCCATAAAGAGGATTTTCTTGTTTCACGAGTATGAAGCTGTGCTTAAGGTGCGCATGTTCAATGCGAAGGTGAAATAAGATCACTTCAATAAAGCATTCTTGGTGTTGACAACTTCCATTCGCCAAGGATAGGCTTTACCAGGTGTAGTTTATTGTTGATTTCATCATCCCAAGTGGACTGCCATTTCTTTATTAATTTACTCTTCATTAGTATTAAACAATCTTCGTGCGGAATATTTACTTTCTCTGGTCTGCTTTGGCGAGGTCATGCCGTACAAGCTTTGCATCTTACGTCACAATTTTATTTCTTCACCATATGTTTCGGCTGTTGCCATTCGGCGGATTATATCTCCCATTAACGGCTGTACTTTTATAATGCTTGCAGCGCTTCCAGAATGCTTAGCGAGTCTGTGTAGGTTATGATCTTCTTAAAGTCCTCTTGCAATATTTTTCTGATTGTGATGCAGACAGCATAGCATTTGGCTGTAAAGACTTATCTGATAAGCTCTGCAGTAATCGTATTGTTCTCTCGCAACTGTCTCGTACAACTGCACTTCTAATGTAAAGGGCTATTTGGTGTTCAGCTCAGGCACACTCAAAGGATAAAACTTGTGCAGAAACTGCAGTTCAGTGAAACAAAGTACTTACAGTTAAAAACAATTTCGGGAAACGTTTTCTTTTTTAATTTATAAACTCTCAGCATCAGCTATCTGGTCATCACATTAGGTTTATTTAATTCATTCCCTAGAAGCAATTCAGAACCGTGCAGCGCGTTTTATTTCTCACGGCTACAACCGTCATTCCAGCGTAACAAGCATCAAGTTATATTTATCGCTAACAAGTTTAAAACATGTAGGGATATCGCACTTCTTTGCTTACTACAGAAACTAATATACAGTTGTCCCGCGTCCACACTGCCACTTAAACGCCCAATGCGCACTTCACGTCGCCTACATAATAATCTTGGCTTCCAATGTCTATTCCGCGGAACACTCGCGTTTAATTCTTCTTTGCCACGTGCTATCAAGTGTTGGAATGGTCTTCCGGATTGCATTGCTACCATACGTGACCAATTAATGTTCAAAAACGAATTGACCACCTTTATGCATCCATGATATAGTACACGCGTGCGCAAAAGTGGAGAGACCACGCGAACTGACAGAACTGCGCGCCAGCGCTTTCTCACGGTGCAGCGCCTGCTTTCGAGATATGCACAGGGTGCCTGACCAAATAAGTTAACCAGTCTTTCTACCCATTTCTTCCAGACACGCCTTTATACACAGACAAATCGCAACCACCGCCATTCCCGTGGTCTCTGCACTTTTGCGCACGACTGTACATAAATTGTGTTCGTATGTGTAGTCGAATCCATGCAGTCCCGCTATTCGTTTGCTGTTTTTTCTTCTGTGTCAATATAATACGGTTTTCTTCAAGTACGTTGTAATAATTGTTTGCAGTCCAATGTATTTAATATTGTTTACTTTTATTCTTTTCCACTTTGTACCATCTTTTGTCTGCTAAATATTGTAACCCTTCCCCTCACACAATGTTCCATGTGTGGAACCTGTGAGGTATTTGTATAAATATAAAAAAAAATAAATAAATATGGCTTGAGCACATGATGCAGAGGACAAACTAGAGTTTCGCAGAATGTGCCATGTAACCCAGCACAATGCCATTCAACTGGACGGCAGCTGAAACAGCCCATGTAACAAGGGTACAAACCATGAACCACTTTTGAAGGCTACCAGACACAAGCACTGCATACGATTTCCAGCACCAGCCATCAATGGCCCACACCTTACCTTCAACCATGTTTTGAGCAACTTTTAGTACATGTGACAGCGCCAGACAATGAGACGTTTAACCTCCGAATCCTAGACCAGCCAGCTTCCCCCGTTGTGAACATGCGAGCCTATGGGGCCTTCTATTACTGGTCTAGTTGACAAACTTTTGACAGAAATCACTAGGGCTCTCTTGAAGAGGTTACCACTGTGGGCAAAACCTGGCTTCTTTCCGAGCTGACCCACACCATGCAGTGCCTTACGAGCTGACCAGCTGTTTTGCGTATTTAAAAAAGAAGTTGTATGGCATGCCAACAGCAGTAGCCTCATGCAAAATCACTTCAAAAACTCCCTAATAGAACTGCAGAACCCAATGCATCACTCTCGAAATAGTACTAGCTATTACCGAATAGCAGCCAGTTCCATTTCTATAAGTCTGAAATTCTGGCCGTGCAAGTCAACAAGCACCGAGGTGGTAACTGAATCATAAAGCAGGTCGACTTCGAAATTTCACACCATTCCCACTTTTTATCATCTACTTGAACGACAGGCAATAAATCCACCTGTCAAGCGTTCTCAGAATAGCACCGTTTTGCATGCCTCAAAAGTCCACGTCGATGCAAAAAGCACCGAAAACAACACGTGCTTCCCACAAATGACGGACACAGGAGACGTCGGAGAAAAGGAACAAGACAGTGCCCTTTATTGTTCTGCAAAAACAGTCGATTTGAGAGCTCGTCTTGTCCGTCTAAGAATGAAAACAATGTGCGCTGCAAAAGCCTCAGAAAGAAAAGGTGGAAGAAAAAAAAAAGCGCCTGTGGCCACGGCAAAAGAAGACCTTAAGAGAGTGGCAGAGAAATGTGTGAAGGCACTTAACCACAGGCTTCATGGGACTGCCGCCGCATACTTTGATGTTCTCGCACTGTCAGTATGCACCGCCTTCACAGTGTAAATCACTGGAATACTTCAACATGCGAAAGTTGAGTAATGGCAAACAGTTGAACTAACGTAGTGGTCCGAGATCAAAATTCTATTCCTCGACAAATGGTGTGCCACCCCAACACCTCGGTGAAGCCGTGGGCATTAGGCCAAATGGTTCCTCTCCAAAGAGTTGTCACACTCCAGCAAACAGCCATTAACTGCATGTGTTGAGCTTCTTTTCTTATCAAGTAGCCATGTGCTCTCAGAAGACAAAAGAAAAAGCTTGTGAAGGCCTTTAGTCACGCCTAAAGGCAACAAAATGTCTGACCATGACGTCCAAGTAGGCAAAGAGCAAACAAGTATGTTTATGGGCCTTGAAGGTGCAAAAACAAAATTGTTTCCTTTTTTACACACTAAAAACAAAATTTTGTTCTTTACACACTGCGTGAAGCCCTTACAGTAATTGCACTCGGCTCAAATACCATACAGCCTCAAAGTGTAACGAAATGTTGCAACACGGAGAGCTCAAGGGCCAGACACTTATGGGGGGATGCGGTAAATAAAATGTCAATTTGGAGAAAATTTGACTTTTTTTTTTTCTTTTCAGAACCCTCTGACCTTCACCTGTCTCGTACCGAAAAGTTATAGTGAAGCATGATAAGAAATTTAGAAAGCAATGTTTCTTACATAAGTGGTCATCGATAATTGTGCCTGTGACGGCCACGGTGCATCAGAAATTCAGCGGGTTTCCACCGAGAGAGTCCCACCTTAGTATCACTGGTAAAAGGAGAGGTCAAAGAACAGAGCTGCATTTCTGTGACCAAAAGCATAAGGGGCAACAAAGGAGGGAACAACCTTTAAGGCTGGTTTTCTCCACTTTCACCTTCTGCTACTGCAGTCACTCATCACTTCGGCATTTCGTAACCAACGACAGTGGAATTATTCCATTTTTCACACCTCACGAGATGTCAAGGAGTGTAATAAAGCTCCCGATTTTTTTTTTATGCTATTTTTGTAAGAAATATTATTTTGTAAATATGAAATGTGCATCTAAAAAAAAAGAACGAATAGCTTTATCGCCTGAAGCAGGGCTTTGCGATCATGCTGACATAAAAAACTTCCGCACTTTCTCCTTGATTACTTAACGCCCTGGGACGACTTCACGAAGGTGTTAGCAGTAAATACAGGGCAAATATACAAGCTAGTTCTGACGAAATGAAGTCAGCATAAAAAAGGTACCTATATACGCCAGATCTGATTGCATTTCATGCAAAAATAACGATAACTAATAACCGCATATCCCATAAAATGTCTTTAGGCGCCCTACCCTGGTTGACATTCACTCCAAGCACTTGCACGTCATGGCGTACACCGATCACCTCACGGCATGAATGCCCCATTCCCAGCTTTCTCTACAAAGATCACATCTCGTAAAAAGAGCTGCTCCGTTTTGTATGCCTGCCAGCCTCTTTGGAACATTTCCCTAGGCTCTCAGCACCCTGCATGAGCAGCATTTAACTTTGGAGTTGATTCTGTGTTCCTCCAAAGGACCGTACTAGTCCGGCACACCAGTACAAACGAGGTAGCTACCACTTTGTTACAAGACACACTTAGAAACAAAGAGAAAACAAACATGCGGACTTCTAACAGCACAAAAGCGCGTCAGCTCACATTAACATAACCAAACTTTTCTCTTCTCGCTCCGGGTTGCCCGTCTTTTACCTCGGAATCGCACACAAAGGCACAGTTGGTCGTCGAGCTGCATGTCCAGCACTAACGTCAGATGTCAGCCCACTCTGGATATCAACTTGGTAAGGAAGCAGCGAGGCATTTGAGCCACGATTCAAAGTACCAAAACCAGAGGTGAAACTGATGCTAAACACAAACTGAATTCCTCTTCCGTTACCTTCACAGTGCAGACAGCTGCGTGCTGCTTCCACCAAGTACACAGATGGCATCACAATATGACAGTGTTCAAGCATTTCTCAAACAATAAGGCATTGGACATTGGAAACGAAAGGAAACCGCATAGCAAACGAAATGAACCAGCCTAAAGGCCAATTCGAAACGCACCGAGCAAGTTGAACACGAACAGCAGGTCTGGAGCAGCAAAGGTCTGCTATATTAGGAGATCGCACACTCATTTTCCAGCTATTAATACAACTGCTAATTAAACGACTTACAGGAGCTACACTCCACATGCCCTATTTGTTCTGTGCCTGCTATTCGTATTCAACACACGACTGCAAGAACCTCTCTTGGATGGCTCTAGCAGCAGTAAGAAAAAAAAAAAGGCCTGCTCACTGAGCTCCTCATCGACATCGCACCATTTCCCAGGCACCACACTGTGGCCTACAGTAAGGCTAGTCACCTTCATAAATACCTTTGGGCATCAAACTTTCACAGCATTGGCCATCAATCACTTTGAGCACCAACCAAGTGAAATGTGGATACTGGCATTACACGCACACAAAATGTGCGTGCACCCGCGACACTACACCAAACTCCCGCCCAACCAACACCAAAACGCAGGCACCATCAATTAGCTCTACACCACCACAAGGCACTACACCTACAGCTGCAGCAAAGACGTGCACAGCTCGCCTAACAAGTAAGCTCTCCGAGCTTCGCGGTGCACACGCAGCAACTGCCGTCAAATCCGCCTCTTCTCTTGTCTAAGGCACGGACGACGTAAAAAAAAAGCACAGCTGTGTCGACAAAAACAGAAAAGGCACTAGCCGCTCACTTTGGTCATTATGGAGTCTCCACAGCACTCTCAGTGCAAGATAACTGCAGTACGAATGTAAACAGGAAAAAGGCAGGCAGGTGCCCTCATCACTTGGAATGAGAGCGTGACAACTCTTGCACTCTCGGGAGAGGTTGATCGCAGACACAAATGCAAGGCCACGGTAATACAAGTATCGAATGTGGAATGCACAAGCCAGCTTCCTGCCAATCCTCACATGAAAAAAAGGGGGGAGGAATCACTAGAATGGCACAAAGAACCCCCCTCCCCGAAATTAGCTTGCAACACAAACCCTGAAAGGACGACAGCGTAGAGCTTTGCGAAGAGATCAACAGGCAATACACAGTTGCTGCTATCTTGCCACAGATAACGTATCTCCACCCCGTCCAACCTTGGACTCTGGAGAGCCCCACCACGGGCCAGGCAGGCAGAGAAAAGGAAGATAAAAAGACGAGAAATCGTGGCGAGGGAATGGCAACCAGAAGACGTTTCGAAACAGAAAGCCTGACCTGTCAAACACCCCCTCTCCCTTGCCGCCGCAGAGGCTTCTTCTTTTGCAAGAAGACAACGGCACAAGGCTGTTTGCACTTGCAAAACAAACTTGAAACGGGGGCGTCAGCACAAGGGTCACATGACGGCCGCCTTTCTCTCTGGTGAATGAACAGGGGAGCAAGGTCAACGAACTCTGGAAGGAGAATGGAGAAAGTGCCGACCGCGATTCACAACTTGTGTGCCCTTCGCTGTTTTGAGTTAACCAGTTGAAAGACAAATCCAATAAGAAAAAGAAATGGCAGGCTTCGCACACGGGCCTAGCAACGAATAGACGTGGTCAGGTGAGGAATACAACACGGCGTGAATACACACGGGGGACACCAGTCACTCCAAGCTTATCAAAGTGCAATTCAGACAGACATCTTGCAAAAAGGCTGCACGCGCACTGTTCACGATGAAACTTCAACAACACGCAGATATGCAAGAGCTTTCGATCGTGTATCTCCACTCCGAGCTTAGCTTTTCCCCAACTGCTTCAACTCTCGCAAACATGTTTTCAAGCTCCACGTAGGGGAGGCAAAAGATTGCCGAAGCAAGTCCTCAAATAACTAGCTACATACAAGACCACAACCGGCATCAAGAACATTATCACGATGCTTCAAGCAACAAGGAGGGACCTGCACCCTTTGAATCATCGCCTGTGACATTTGGAATATCACACAATGGAAAAAAAAAAAAGTGTGTGGGGAGGGGAACAAATAAATAGCCAAATAAACTGCAGCTAACATCACATCACCTACGCTAAGAAAAGGCACTGAAAAGACAAATCCTCACAGGATGTACAAATCATGACCCTGACAACAGAGTCCAATCCAACTCTAACACTCAGCTTAAGTCTACATCGGCTTCACAAGTGAAAGGTAGTTAAAACTAGGCAGAGAAATGGCCAGCTTTTATTTCTAAAAGAAGGGGGGCAAACAGAGGAGACCAACACAAGTAATGTGATGTAAGGCAATGGGCTGAGAACTTCACAGGGAACCTACCAGCCTAAAAACACAAGTGCGGCACTAACCCGCAGGAACCTCAACGAAAAAAAAAAAAAGCTACAAGCTCGAGAAGGTGGCCCATAACCCAAGGAATAAGACCAGTCACCACAAGCAATGAAACGGCGGGCTGTGGAGGTTTTAGCGACACTCTCTTTGCACTGAGCCGAAAGGAGCTTCATAATTCAGGTCGAATTGCATCTGCAACAACTCCCAGTTGCAATCAACTCACAAAACAAAGGAACACAGCAAATAAAGACACAAAAGACGCAAAAGCTGGAAATTTATGTGTACAGAATTAAAAAGCTAGCAGCGTGAAAACTTCTGAATGCAAAATAAATACAACAAAGCTGCGCAACACTTTTTTTTCTTCTAACCAAAGGCATGCCACAGATTGTGTAGCCCAAACGATACTGCAACAGGGGTTAAGAAAACCTCGCAATTCTGTACCACAAAACAAAGTCCAGATCGTCTGTCCTTTTCTGTTATGTCTCAAACCAACAAAGTTCCCTGAGGCATGCCACGTTCCCTGAGGCATGCCACACAAAGCAAGCAATCAAAAGGTCACGAGAACTTCGCAGAGCCAGCTATCAAGCTTCTTAGAGAGTCCACCATGGCTTCGCACTCATGTAAAACAGTCGTAAAATCTGCTAACAAGGCATACCGTCATAAGCAGAATGCCACAAAGACTCATCAGAAGGCTTTGGTCTGAAGCAAAGTCACAGAAGCACACAAAACACGCCGTTCTCACTACTGCTGTACTCTCGTAACAATGAGCACAAGGCACTTGCATTAAACAAAACTCAATGGATACTGTAAAAAAAAATCAAGTGCCCAAGCAAAAGAAAAAGCCACACATGGGTAAGTCACTATTACAAAACTAATCAATGGCAGTTAACGAACAGCCGCAGCACGGTGCACAAACACACAACAGTTGAAGAGAAGCATTGCTATGCTAGCAAAGCAGCAGGTAATAGAAAGGCCTCCATGGGATCACAGACCCTTGCACGAGTACCTAAAAAATGACCTGGTGCATTCACCGAAGGCGCACGATGCGCGCACACACACACACACACACACACACAAGAGCACGCAACCTTCAAGTATCAAGCATTACTAAACTACGTCAGTAGAAAGAGTCACATCCCCTCCCCAGTGAGCTCTTGCAATTTGTAGAAATCTTCACACTCCTCCCTTTTTCCAGCCATGCCGTTATGAAGAGCCACACAACAGGGATGCTTACTAAGCAAGGCCGTCGGGGATTAAGGCCATTATTCGCAACTGGATAAATTGGTAAAATTTTCCAGTTAAACCAGTCTTAATCGTGCAAGTTCTAGCCGCATAGCCACCCTTCTCTCAATTAAATGGCGCTAACCCTCCACACAGTGCCACTCGCTCATTTGCCTGTGAGGTGCCCTGCACCGTCTCCAAGCAAAACCTTACATGCACGAAATTTGAACTGGCTTCATTTTCAGTGCGTGGGCAGGATTACCGGGAAACGAGTCAAGCCGCTGTGCAGTGAGTAAAAGGGACCCCGCACTGAAGACTGGCACAGCATTTTATAGCACTGCCATTCCGTCTTTTTGTTTAGTTTCAAAAGGGGTACGATTGCGCCCGTTCCTGACACGCGAACCATCAGTGGCCTCGTTGCTTCGACTTTCCGTTTCTCCCAGCGTCTTCCAGAACGACGCTGCTCGTAGCAGGAAAGCCACCAACGCGTTGCGTAGCGGCCGCGGTTCCCAAGACGGAGTCGCCCGTAACAAGCACTCCAGGTACGAAAAAAATTCCTCGGGGGGAATCCCCGTCAGATTATCGCGCAACAGCGGCAGTAGCGCGGGTGAGCCCCTGGGGCGCCCGGTCGGCCTCCGCGCAGGGGCTGCGCCCCGTCGTCGCGGCCGCCCTCGTGCCGGGGCCCGACCTGGGGCGCCTGCTGCGGCGGGAAGTACGTGTGGATGCGGAGCTGGGGCATGCGCGCGTTGAACTTGCCCACGGCCTCGCGCGTGATCAGCTGGCAGTCGTAGAGGTCGACGCGGCGCAGCGCCGGGCAGCGCGACAGGTACTCGAGCGACGCCTCCGAGACGAAGGGGCAGTTGTCCAGCTCCAGCAGCGCGAGCCGCTCCAGGCCCGCGGCCAGGTGCCGGATGCCTTCGTCCGTGAGCTGCTCGCAGTGCGACAGGCTGAGCTTCTCGAGGCGCGGGCAGAAGCCGGCCAGCGCCACCAGCGTGGCGTCCGTGATGTGTACGCACTCCTCGAGGTCCATGCGCTCCAGCTTGGCGCAGCTCCGCGCCAGCGCCTGGAAGCCGACGTCGGTGAGCCGCGAGCAGCCGGCCACCTCGAGCGTCCGCAGCGCGCGGCAGTGCTGGCCCAGCGCCTGCAGCGAGGCGTCCGACACCTGGGCGCAGTTGGAGAGGCCCACGTACGCCAGGTCCGGGCAGCGCGACGCCAGAGCGACGACGCCCGCGTCCGTCACGGCACCGCACTCGTGGAAGCTGACCGCTCGCAGCGCGCGGCAGCCGTCGGCCAGCGCCTCGCACGCGACGTCGTTGAGGCCCGGGCATCCCTTGGCCGCGAGCGAGCGCAGGCGCGGGCAGCCGCGCGCGATGCAGACGAAGCCCTCTTGTGACACTTGCTGCGACCACGAGACGTCGAGGCGCTCCAGGTTCCGGCAGCCCGCGGCGATCGCCCTCAGCGAGCGGTCGGTCAGCTGACCGCACGAGCCGACGTCTAGGTCGACGAGCCGCGGGCAGTGAGCGCTGATGCTTTCGCACGTAACGTCCGTCACGCGTCGGCAGCCGTTCAGCGTCAGGGCCTCGATGTTGCGGCAGTGCGCGGCGAACGCCTGCATCGCCGCGTCGCCGACGCTTTGGCAGCCGCGCAGTCCGAGGCGGCGGAGGAAGCCGCCGCAGCGCACCGCGATGTTCTGCACCACGGGGCCCTCGATGTCGCGCTGGAACTCGAACAGGTCGATCGTCTGCCAGTTGCTGCCGTCCAGCGCCAGCACGTTCCACGCCTTCGAGACCTGGGCGCAGCGGCAGAGCGACACCACGTCCAGGAAGGAGAAGATCTTGAGCAGCAGCTCCCGGGGAAGCTGCCTGTCGATGAGGGCCAGCTCGGCATTGTTGTCACCGCCACCGCTGTCGCAGACATCGCCGTTCGGCGCCGCCGAGAACGAGACTTGGTCATCTCCGATGCTGCCCGTCGGGGTCTTTGTTGTTGCCTTGGCTTTGCCCGAGAAGCTCATGGCACGCCGCAGCTCGGTCAACCTGGCACGCATCGGCCCACGCGGCTGGGAGCGCGGTTTCTTTGTGTGACTTCGGCGGCCGGGCGGGCTTTCCCCTCCGTCACGGCCGAAGGTTCGACGACACCAGCGAACGGGCCGCTCTCTCCGTCAACACATCGCCATGTTGTGGCCCGCCGCGGACCACTCACGTCGCAGTGGTGCAAGCCCCCAGCAACAGCACCCGCGGCTTTGTTTGCGCTCGTAGGGACATGGACTCCCGCGGGAGGACGTGACCGTACACAGCGCGTACCCGTCCGCGTTTCTCGGCACAGCGCTCGCAGATTACCAGTACGCAACGACCATAACAGGCAACGCGACGTACTAAAGTCGCGGACATCAAACACAACACGACGCGCATTCAGCCGGAGCGCGGTTTAATCGCTGGCGGCGTCACGCAACCCCCACAAATGTAGCTCGGCGCGAGCATGCAAGCGACAGCAGCGCCAACCGCGAGGTATGCGGCCACTTTCAGCGACCTGACTGTGCAACTCCAACACAACCGGAGTGCGTCGCCATGGTGGTGTAATCTTTTGATCGAAAACGCAAGCGTCATGGGCGACGCGAGGAGTGCGCCTCGGCGTCGACAGATCGCGCTTCAGGCGGGTACGAAAATTGGGTATCGTGCACTGCCGGCGATTTTTTGCCTTTGAGAAAAGCCACACTTCGTCTGTAAGCCAACTAAAGACTTGAAACGTTTACATGCACTCGAGAAAATCTCGCCAACAGGACTTGCAGCTGAAAACAAGCTGTATAGCATCTACCGTCACATACGAGCCGGCACATTTGAAGCACACGGAGTAGTGTACAGCTGCTCTAATGTGCGCGAAGTCTTTACAAAACGTTGCATGTCCGCCAGCAAACTTTTCAACTTCGCCCGAGCCGTTAGGAGATCAGTACGGGATGAGAAAACGGCGCAATGCAAAAGCGCACACTCACCGTGCTTGAGAACCATGATGCTGAACGCAGTCGTCCTGTCGGCTGCCATCAGCGCAAAGTCTTTAAAAGCGATGCCCACAAGACACTCCATGTCTGCTCCGATGAATGGGAGCGATGTGAGGCACTCAGCTAAAGAATATCACCGAAAAATAATCGAAAATCGCCGCACATTCACAGCTTCCTACACGGTTCGAATGCACGGCAAAGACAGACCGGAAGTTTCACAGCGCTCCCTGTTGTTTTTCACAGGCGTGGTCATAGCATTTCCTGTCAGCATTTCAGGTTACAGTAGCTTCAAAATATAACAAAACAATTACTGTTGCTGTGCAAAGGCTATCTAGACAGATTTCCAATATTCCAGCCCAAAGTTTGTGCCTCATAACTGTTTGTTTTTTTTTTTTTGTAATAATGTTAGAATTCGTGGTTTGGTGGCGCTAAGGTGCCGCACGGAAACCGAAACAGAGGACTGCCTTGGAGGAGGGTTCTCGAGTTGGTGATGTGGTCGTGCAGCTGACTTGGTTGAGGCGATAGAACAGTAGTCGCATCGATATCCCCACTGCACCACGTAGCGCGTCAACGTGAGTAGAAAGAACGCCTCCCGCTTATCTGTTTGCCGAGAATTTCGAACCTTTCGCCGCGAGCGTAGATTTCGAGATGACCGGAAATTGACCGTCGAATGAATGGAACGCGATAACGGCGCGCGCTGCTTGATCGTGCTCCGACAGAGACGTCGGAACTGTGTGAACACGCTTTAGAGATCTCTACAGAGCTTCCGATACTGCGAAAACAAAAAATACCATTAATATTCATTTAGTGCGGCGCGCAGTTTTGTCAGTGTAATAGCGGTGTGCGACATTCTCTTGCGTCACCGTCTCGAACGGACGTACTACGTGCGGCCCTCGATCCAAAGGTCGTTTCTTGATAGGTGTCATCTTCTCTGGCGGGAGTGTGCGCAAGATGTCCAAGGGCAGCATATTCGTGACCGGAGGCGCCGGCTACGTGGGTAGCCACACCGTCCTCGAACTGCTCAACGCCGGCTACGATGTCGTCGTCATGGACAATTTCCACAACGCTCATCCGGGTACGGCGATTGATGCAATTGTTTCTGTGGCTGTTTCTCGCAGCCGTCTTTTTCGATTTTTCTTTCTTTCGGCGACGCTCATATCTTACAGCTGTCGTAGCGGTGCGCGTGCGTCTGCTGTTACGCGCGCGCCTTACCGCGCATGCGTCGCTTCTCGAAGCAGACGACGCACAAGTTGTGCTGAGACGTGACCTTTTTTTTGTTTGTTTTAGTGTTTGCGTGAAAGCTAAGCGTCTTTCAAAGCGACCTTTCGCTCATTGCAGATACTTGCTAATGCCGTGCAGGGTAAGCAGTGATGTGAACGAACACTACCTGAGCTAGCAGCTTACGATTTGCTGAGCTCTGATTAAAAAAAAAAAAAAGAGAAAAATTCTACCGACTTAAAGAAAAAAAATTCCTCTGCTAAAGCCGGATGGTTTGAATGATTTACTCATCAAGAAAACACACCATATAAATGTGTAACTTCAAGGAGCTAAGACCAGGGAGTATGTACCAATGACACAACCCAGCTTTAGCTTTTCCAATCTTCGAATATACACTGTTATGAAAAATGTATATGGGTCGTGTCGTGTCCATAGCAATCAGCTTCTGAGCCATTACTTTCTAGCGAAAAAGTCCACAGAGCTGTGAATGTCTTTGTAGATAGCACTACCACTATGCAAACAGGTGAAGCTCTCTTTGTATTTTTCCAGCTCATTGTAGATTGATATGGGCCCACTGTTTGTTCCAGATAAGGAAGGCAAAATGCCAGAGAGCTTACGAAGGGTCCAGGAACTGACCGGCAAGTCAGTGACATTCTACAAGGCAGACCTACTGGACCAAGATGCCATTGACGACATCTTTAAGAAGGCAAGCGTGACACAACATTGATTCAAGAAAAACAGACCGAAGTATATAGCTTAAAAGCATCTTAAGACAAAGCATATTCGCACTGTGCCAGTGCCAAGAAATCATGAGTGCTGACTAACAGCACATAACTGCTACCTCACCGAACCCCCTTCCTTCTTTTCTACTTTCTATCTTCCTCATCGTGCTTCCTTTCTATTGGCCTCGATATGTGCATTGCACTGTGTCAAAATGCAATCATGCCAACACACCCAATTACCTTCACAGCAGCACAAGAGACATCAGTTGGGCTGGCCATTGCAACTCTGCCCAAGTCTTCTTTCACACCAGAAAAGAGCTTGCCCTCTTTCACATTGGTTGCTATGTTTAAATCAGTTCCATTCGTGATGGCCAAACAAGCTCCAGGTTTCTTAAGCTTTAGAGGTAGATTTATTTATAATTCTGATTTAAATCTGTTCTGCTGCATATGCTCTTAACTGAATACACATCCTAGCATAAGGCATGCTTTGGAAGACATAAAAACCAGCAGCGCAGAGCGCGGAGAAAAATCTTGAAGGAAAGTTATCAGACCTGCAGCTGCAGAATTTTTTTTCTGAGCCTGGGGAACTTCCAGACTTAAAAGTACTTTATTTTGATATATGCTAACAAGCTGTTTGAAGATGCAGGCACGAAAAATCGAGATGTGCATTTGGAGATGATCAAACTGTCTGAAGATTGAGGTTATAGGCAAAATAGGTGTATCATTTGAATGGGGCTTAGCTAGAATAAACTTGAAAGCAACGCCGTAAGCCACAATGATGAACTTATTTTTCTCCCTGTCTATGCAGCACCGCTTTGACTGCGTCATCCACTTTGCGGCACTCAAAGCCGTCGGCGAGTCGTGGCAAATTCCACTGGACTACTACCGCAACAACCTAGGTGGAACTGTAAACCTGCTCGACGTGAGTTACCGCACATTTGCATATGCGTCAATGCCTTTGTCCTTGCACGCACATGTGCAGTGTATCCTACTTCACCCCCTTCCTCACTTTCTTTTTTTTTTGCTTTCTCTTTGTTTTATTTATGGTGTGAGCATAGTGCGAACAGCCCACAGCTGGTTGTGCCAGCCACCTGCTTACATCTGGCAAAAGCCATGTACGTAACCTTAAACAAGTGCCTTTTCACCTGGAAAAACTAGCATACGTTACCTTAATACGGCCTAAAATCAAATATGCGTCGGCCATCTGGGACCCGGATCAAACATACCTTATAGATGACTTGGAATCTTTGCAAAACCGTGCCGTTAGATTCATCTTTTCTGATTATTCTCGTCATACTAGCCTCACCGCACTTGATACGCTATCACTTCGCCGGAAACTATCACGCTTGACCCTTTTCCATAAACTTTACCATCATGTTCTGCTCCATGACGATTTTTTTCAATCACCTGAATCTTTTTTTCCACGTCGCGACCACCCGCTGAAAGTTAAACGCATATCATGCCACACTTCTTCGTTTGCTAACTCTTTCATACCACGTACTATAGTCGACTGGAATAATCTACCATCACACATCGCTTCTGAACGGGATCTTAATAAGTTTCAGGACCTTATTACCCAAATGTCTGTTTAGCTTTACTAATTGATTTTACCACATGCTGCATTCAGCTTTTTTGTTATTTTGTTTTGTTCCTGCGGTTGTTATGCCTCTAAAACACTATCTGTTCTTTTTTTCGTGTAAATTACAATGTATACTACAGGTTTTTGTTTATTTCTTTTGTTTTCTACATGTGCTTTCTGTACTTATGTGTTGCACCTTGGCGCTTGCTCATTTTTATTTTTATTTTTTGCGTTGTGTGTCATTGCTCCCCCCTATGTAATACCCTCGATTGAGGGCCTTTAGTGGTTTATTGAATAAATAAATAAAAACAAGCTTTACAGCTAATATTGCATACTTGGATGATAGACAGAATTGTACAGAAACAAGTAGCATGAAACTCAGTGAGAAAATGAATAGGTAGAGTGGTGGCTTGCAAATAACTGTGCTTAGCCCCACATACCGGTCTTTAGAACATCGTGATATCTTTTTTCCTGTTTTCTTTCTTCTGGGGCAATTCATGCATCTATACTTACATATTTGCATGCGGGCTCACAATATGTTGCAGTCTAGCTCTACAATTTCAACAATGAACATTCGTTTTGGCTCTTAGAGCTTGTGTGATTTGTTGCCACGTCAGCTCTTCCTTGAGAAGCAGTTTTCAGACAATAGCAACAAACATTTTTCTTTGACATGATGGATTTGCATAATGAACTACAGAGAAGGAGAACGCAGATACACCTCTATTAGAATCAAACAACTGTAACGGAAGAATGTTTGATCGGCATTGGAACACTCGGCTTGATTAAGACAAAACAAGACAACCAGTGCTGAGAGGTTGATAGGCACATGCTTTTGAAGGCATCAAATTTGACTTTCACAAGAAAATCTAACTGTACACATAAGATGTTCATCCAGACAGAGAAATTTTCGTGCTGTTTAATTTCACTATGTTAGCAGAATACATGCAATTTTGGGCAGAACTCTCCTTTTATGTGCTTTTATGCAAGAAACTAAAACTGCACACATTACAGCTGAACTTCACAGTCATGAAGTAAGACATGATGTTGGGCTAGTCGGTTCATGGTTAGAGCAAGACAGAACTGCGCAAAGACAATGGGACAAAAGAAGGCACGAATACACACATGCAAAGCGCAAGTTTGTGTGCTTTGTGTGTGAGTATCTTCGGGCAGTTCTGTTTTGCTCTTCACAGTCATACGAGACTTTTAAACCATTTCACGGCTGCTGATAGTAACGCACTTATCAGGACACTTAAAACAGTTTTCACATGTCTTTGAAGTCATGATAAGGTGTCTTGCGGGAAGGACCACTACGGAGTAAACCGGTGCTCACACGCAGGTGATGAGGAACCATGGTGTGAGGAAGCTGATATTTTCGAGCTCGTGCACGGTGTACGGTGTGCCCCAGTACCTGCCCATCGATGAGGACCACCCAACGGGGCAGTCCTGCACCAACCCTTACGGGCGTACCAAGTACTTCATTGAGGAGATGCTCAAGGATCTCAGCGTGTCAGAGAAGGTACGTGCTGTTCCACATGATCACCACCAACTGACACGATGCATATGTGATACTGTCATTTCTATGCAGTTTGTTTGAACAGACACATTTGTCGCATGCCAGGGCTTGTGTGCTCTGTGTCGCAACCCATCGCAAGCAAATCCACTAGCATTAAGGGGGGACACTGGTCTTGAAAAGAAAATTTTACTAATTTAGTCATAGTTATGAAATTTTCAGGGCACATGTATTTTTGTGCACTGATTCTAGATATGTCATTTAATTTCATGTAAAACAATTCCTTGAGCACTTATGCACTTTTTATGCAAGTATTCTGCGGAGAGTTTTGAAGAAAATTTGCTGCAGGAAACTCGCTGAAATGTATGCCATTGGGTTCTCTTGACACCAAGGAATACAATAAGGGTAAAATTGTCTTCCTGCCTATCATAGAACTCGAGTTATAGGGTATTGAAGCTGCCACTTCAGAAACAGGGATACACACTTTCCTTCTCATTTCTAAAGCAACAACTTCAAAACTCTAACTTAAGTTCTATGATAGGCAGGAAGAAAATTTTACCCTTATTGTATTCCTTGGCGTCAAGAGAACCCAATGGCATACATTTCGGCGAGTTTCTCACAGCAAATTTTCTTCAAAACTCTCCGCAAAATACTAGCATAAAAAGTGCACAAGTGCTCAAGGAATTGTTTTACATGAAATTAAATGACATATTTAGAATCAGCGCACAAAAATACATATTCCCTGAAGATTTCGTAACTCTGACTTCATTAATAAAAATTTTTTTTTTCAAGACCAGTGTCCCCCCCTTAAGGGGGGAAGAAGGCCTTAGAAAAAAACATTCTAATAATGAAGTCTCAATTACGAAATCTTCGGGGAACATGTATTTTTATGCACTGATCCCAAATACGTTATGTAACTCTTTGCTGAGAGCTTTCAATAAATTCGACTGCAGTTAACTTGCTAGATTGCAAGCCATTGGTTTCTCTTGACATCATGCTATGCAGTAAGGGTAAAATTCTCATCCTGCCCGTCATAGAAATTGAGTTATGCGATTTCGAAGTTGTCACTTCAGAAACAGGAATACAAATTTTTCTTCTCGTTTGTGAAGTGGCAACTTCAAACCCTCTAACTCAACTATGATAGGCAGGATAACAATCTTGCCCTTATTACATAGCTGGATGTCAAGAGAAACCAATGGCATGCAACCTAGCAAGTTCCCCCCAGCAAAATGTATTGAAAGCAACATAATACATAGGAGCACAAGGAGTTACTTTACATTAAATTATACATTTGAAATCTGCACGCAAGCATACATATTCCCTGACATTTTCATAAATGTGACTTTATTCATCAAATTTTTTTTCTAAGGCCAC